>NC_041220.1:44316911-44335500 GCF_002837175.3 Physeter macrocephalus | reverse complement strand
GAGAGGCCCGCGTACCGAAAAAAAAAAAAAAAAAAAAAAAAAAAAAAAAGTTGTTAAGAAACTACTATGCATAAAGCACTTTGATAAGTTTTACAGATAGCACAAAAGACACCATTCCTGCTCTCAGTAACTACTAAAAATAGAAGTCATATAATTAACTAGAGAACCAATTTTTAGATAACGCTTTCAAATCAAGTAAAACATTTATTGAATGCCTACAATGAGCACAGCACTGCTAAGAATGAAAGGTGGTTTCTATGCTGATGAACAAAACGTGCCATTGGCAGCAAGTAATTTAAATCTAAATGAAAAACATAATTTCGCCTGAAATTAGTTACCAGAGATTATAAAACATACATCTATCCGTTCCATCTTCAATAAGCTGGGAATCATCACTATATCACTTTTAAAATCCATCTCCACGCTTGCCCAATGACGCCAAGCAGTCATATTCCTTTCCTCTTTTACATCATGGCTCAGCAAAATGTGCCTAAGAGACTATAGCAATCAGCACATTGTGTTTTTCTTACAGACACACTTTGCTTGGCTCATGCTGTTTTAGGTAGAGAAGCTAAATTAAAAGGCTATGTACTCACAGCAAGTGAGTGCTGATGACCTAAATGATTGGAAGGAGAGTAATTTGCTATGCCATCTGAACTCTGAGTGTACAGAGCGGAGTCATGCATGGGGCACGGCTCTGTGCTTTTCTGTGCATTCATGCGCTAGGATTTACCATTCCACATAATTAGTCACTTTATATTAAAATAATTAATAAGAAAGAGTTTTAGTATCTCGCCTGTTGCTAATGGTATGTTGCCACTAGCATAAAAATACTTCAAATGTATCTTTGGAATGTGCAAGTGTTTCAAGCCAGCATCAGGCATTTTCAGGGCTGGGTGGGAGAATAGTGACAGAGGGTTTGTGTTTTTCAGAATGACTGAAATTACCTCATCTGCTACTTATAATTGTAGGTGTTAAATGCCAATGGTCTGTTTTCATTTTGAAGGGAAGTTTGGTATTATGTCAAAGCCAATGGTATGTTTATATTCATGATATTTGTGGCAAAGGTTGGTAGAAATGCTTAAGGAATGGAATTTTTACATATGGAAGCAATTGAAGGGCAAAACACAGAAACATATACGTGAAATCTACTCTCAGGGACTCAGCATAGCTGACTTTTCTCTGAGTTCAGATGAGTACCTCGAGGCTGGATCTGGCCCTCATAGTGATAAAAATAACATGTTCTCACACTTATGATGATAGACACCTGTTATTTAGACAATTTCTACCAACAGCAAAAAAATAAAAAGCAAAAATCCTCATTGCTAGCACTTCCCTACTCACAGCTGCTTCCTTTCCATACTAATCACAGCAAAGCAGACACCCATCTCAAAATTGACCAGAGAATGCAAATGGAAATAAAAATCTTCACTAAAGCATCTGAATATGATAACTGTCTGGTGACAGTATTTAGGAGAAAAGGGAATATTTAAAGAAGAAACTGAACTGAAAGGGAACAAGGAAGAGAGAAAGAAAACGTTTAACATATTTCCAATTGTTAAGTCTGTCTTCAGATTAAAGTGTCCTATATGTGTATGAATATAAAGATATCTGAGCAGATATGTATGTTTATCTTTTTCAAGATGATACTACTTGATTCACTTAACATTTAGTAATGCCTATCAGGAGAAAGGAGAAATTATTTCTTCTTGTTAGATTGGATTGGGCTTCATGGAAATTATGACATTTTTCCTGAGTGTTAAAGAACCAAAATCTTTGCATAGGAGAAAGATGGAAGATGATAACGTTGAACTAACAGCCCTTTCCGTCCTGTGGACAATTAAAATTGATCCTATTTTGGTGAATGTCTAAACCATGCCTGGGCAAGCTGCCCTCTAGACTCAAGGTCAGCCCTTTCTGCCAAAAGAGCTGATCCAAACTTGACATCCCTTGGCTAATTTTTCCAGCTGCACATGCTTCTGTGTTATCTAGAGCTGTGTCTTGTGGTTTAGGATTGTGCAACTCAGAATTCCATCAGCATTTTTTCCTGCCCTTCCTGAAATTGTCCCAATCGAACTTAAAACTAAGCAGGTACTCAGATATTCTGCCATATTCCACTTTTCATATACATCTCATCAAGCATTCGAGAATTTGAAACATTAAAAATTGGCTGTGCTCTAGGACCAAGTTGATGTTTTCATTGATCTTGTCCTGTCACTTGATATTCACCAAAGTATAAAGAATCTGGTGTTACAGAAACACAGATAATGAGAGAAAATGACTACCTTGAGGACTGCTTGTGTACCAGGGGGTTTACCAAATATTTTTTAAGATACCTTGCAAACTAGAAAATTCTATACAAATAGGAGAGATTAGCTGCAGTAACAGTACTATGCTGTTGGCCTTCCAAGAACACACTGACTGTGAGTCAATTTTCTCTCTCATTTTCAGTGATGGCATCATTAGACAATACACGTATCTCTACATGGTGTTCACATGAGTCACACCTAAACCCTGCCGGCCATGGGTAGAGTTTGGTTCCTGACACCTGTAAGCACATCTGACTCACTGAGAACTAACTTACTGAGGTTGTAGTTGATAATGTCAACATAGATGCTATCTTAACTGGACTACTCTCTAACATCAGTGAAAGGAGCTTTCTGTCGGCTCTAGTCACAAGCTCACAGAATGTCAAAGGGGCCATCTGGCTGGCAGGTCCCAACATGCAGCTGCACAAATTTTCTAAAAATTATGAGAGAAATTGGACATTTTCTATATAATAATACCACACATAGACCTAAAAATAACTTTCTTTGATTTTAATTAACATTATATAAACGCAACAAAGGAAAATGATACAAAATGAATTGTGAATTGTTGTAATCAATTATTAATTTAATACAATTTTTGATACAAATCAAGCTATTAATTTTTAAAAATATCTCTGACTTATCTCCTGTCTTGCCCTCTTCCTAATCCTTTCTCCATGCTGCTAACATTATGCTATTTCTAAAAAATCAAACCTAATCAAGAGCTTACTTATTTATCCCTTTAAAGATTCTCATTTGCCTAAGGGACACAGTCCAAAACTCCTTATCAGAGCATAGAAGACATTCAGTGCCCAAGCCCCAGCCTACCTTTTCAGCTACATTTCTCATCTAACTTCTCATTTCCTTCTCATCCAGCCACTCTTCTCAACCTCAAACCATACAAAACTGCATGACTTGCAGTTCCTCAAAATTGCCAGGATAAGGCTTCTCTGGTGATGCAATGGTTAAGAATCTGCCTGCCAGTGCAGGGGACATGGGTTCGAGCCCTGGTCCGGGAAGATCCCACATGCAGCAGATCAACTAAGTCCGTGTGCCACAACTACTGAGCCTGCCTGCCACAGCTAGTGAAGGCCGCATGCCTAGAGCCCATGCTCCACAACAAGAGAAGCCACCGCAATGAGAAGCCCATGCACCACAACAAAGAGAAGCCCCCGCTCGCCGCAACTAGAGAAAGTCCGCACGCAGCAACAAAGACCGAACGCAGCCAAAAATAAATACATAGATAAAATAAATTAAAAATAAAAAGCCAGGATATTTCACACGGCCTGGCCTCTGCATTCACTGCTTCTTCTGTCAGGAGCACTCTTTCCATCTTTGTTTGCCTAGCAAACAAACACCTACTCATCTTTCAAAATTCAGCTCAAGCATTACCTTTTCTATAAAGAGTTTCTCCCTCCTGGATGTCTCCCCCAGTAGAATTATCACTCTCCTATTTATGGTGTATGTATCATAGTACCTTTAGCATAAGGCACACAACCTCATATACAACTCT
Organism: Physeter macrocephalus; assembly: GCF_002837175.3. Taxonomy (NCBI): domain Eukaryota; kingdom Metazoa; phylum Chordata; class Mammalia; order Artiodactyla; family Physeteridae; genus Physeter; species Physeter macrocephalus. The sequence goes on along the minus strand of NC_041220.1, from coordinate 44,331,678 downwards.
GCTCTTGCACTCTCACTCCCTTCCCCACCTCCCTTCCCTCCACTGCCTGGATTGTTCTGAGGTCAGGAAACGTGCCGTAATTATCTTAGGATCCTTAGTACTAGCACCCTGCCATTGAGCATTTGTGGAAGGAAAGAAGAAAGTAGAGAGACAAGGAGAGATGAAGCAAAGCCAGAAAATTCTATCAACTCTACTCAAAAATAGATTTCACGTCTAACAGTATCTGAGCATCTCAGCTCCTACCACCCTCATCCAAGTCACTCTCCTCTGGACTTCTGCAACAGCCTGTTTCTTTGATAGTTTTGCTTTCAGTTTTGCCTTGTTTGGCCCATCCTCCATACAGCCGCCAGAGTAATCTTTCTGAAAATCATATAAGATCATGTTACTTTTCTGATAAAATCTTTCAAGGCTTCACATTAAGAGCAACAACAAGAAAAATATCTTCACGTGCCATCCTACCTCTTCAATCTCATCTTGCATGGTGCTTCTCCTAATTCAATACCATCCAGCCACACTGTTCTTATACCTTTCTCATTAAGACATCAGTTTCCCTGTCTCAGGGTTTTGCACTTAATGTATCAAGAATATTCTTCACCAGATCTTCGCATAACTGCTTCCCTCACATCATTCAGAGACAAGTTCAAATATAACTAAGAGTAGTCCTTCCTGACCACCCTGGTGTAGCCTCAATATAGCCTCAATCCCATTCCAAATACTATAATTGTCTAAGTGGAATTTATCACTATCTAAGATTATATTTTATTTGTTCACTTGTTCATTGCCTATGTCCCCCAGGAGTAGAACAAAGAAGAGGTTTGTCTTCTTCAACACTCTATTCCCAGGACTTAACAAGTCAAGGTGCATACTGCATGCATTAGGCACCTAATACATACTTGTTCAAAGGAGAAGAGAAAAATCCTATCTCATTTACTCTCTCATTTGTCTAGATGACTTTTTCACAACTCTCTCCTCAACCTTATACTTCCTTCCCAAAACTGCTCATGTCTCCATTTGCTCCCACCTCTTATGCCCTACCCTTTTCTGCTCCTCTGCCCTCTGGGAATTGACCCCTATAAATGCATCATCTAGGGCCCTGCTGTCTGGCTTCCCAGAGTTTAAAGTGGGAGTCTTTGGCAGGATATCAAAGGGCAGAAGAAAGAGGCCCATGCTTCCTGCCTGCTGTGGACTGTGATCCTGCCAGTCTCTGCATCCTCCCAAATCTACGGCTTCAGAAGGGAAGCTCCTCCTCTCACCACTGTTTCCTTCCCTTTCTCCTTTAGGCCTAGGAGTGAAACAGCTTTCTTCTGGTGCTAGTCTCCTTGTGATTAACGCTTCCAACTCATTAGTAAGACTCTTGAAACAACTGAGTTTGACTTTTTTCCTGCTATGATCTGATTAATACATTTATCCTAAGCCAGTGATATTGCTTTGCACTTTACTAAGAAAATTGGGACGTTCAAATGAGAATTCCCAGCACCTGCTCCACCACATCTACCTACCTTCCAGCATGTTTCACTATCCTCTGCCATTCTTCCTGAGACTCCAGAGCTGCCTAATATTATAGCCACCAGCAACATGTGGCCATTGAGCACCTTAATGTGGCCTGTATCATCGAGAAACCAAACGCTGAATCTTATTTAACTTTACTTAATGTAAATTTAGATTTAAAGTTGAATGCTCAACGCAGTTGTTGGCAAATATTAAATATGTTTGAAATGCTTGTGTATACAAATCTACATTTGATCAGTTTTGTTTTGTGAAATCTACATACCAATTAAGTATTTCTGATGAAAATTTAGTGACCAAATTAAGATGTTCTGTAGATATAAAATACACATAGGATTTTTTTTTTTGTGGTATGCGGGCCTCCCTCTGCCGTGGCCTCTCCCGTTGCGGAGCACAGGCTCAGGACGCGCAGGCCCAGTGGCCATGGCTCACGGGCCCAACTGCTCCGCGGCATGTGGGATCCTCCCAGACCGGGGCGCGAACCCGGTTCCCCTGCATCGGCAGGCGGACGCGCAACCACTGCGCCACCAGGGAAGCCCCACACATAGGATTTTGAATAGTACAAAATAATGTAAAATTGCTCATTAATAATTGTTATTACATGTTGAAGTGATAATATTTTGAGTGTATTGGATAAATAAATATATTATGAAATTAATTCATCTTTTACTTTTTAAATGTGGGTACTGGAAAAAAGTAAATTACATATATGGCTCATATTCTCTTTCTATTGCATAGCAAAGCTCCAGATCCACTCTCCGGGCCCCTAATTTAAATCAACCTTTCACTTGTACACTAACTCACATTCCTCTCACCTGCTCAAACAGACCACTTTAGCAATTCTTACCTCTCTCTCCAAAATTACCAATTTCTTCTTTTAATTGTGTTCTTTCTACCCGCACACAAACATACTATTATTTTTCCCCTTCAAAAAATACATTATCTTCACCCAATTTCAACCACAGTTTCACTATTCCCCTTGGCATCAAAATTCCCTGAAAGTGTTGTTGATATTCATGTTCTCTAATTCTGGTCCTCCCTTTCACTCTTAAACCACTGAAACTGCTCTTATCAAGGTTCACTGGTAAGACAAGGTTACATGGGCCATTACACTTCTACATTGCTCACCCACTGATCTAAATCCTGATATTAGTTGATCTAACAAATAAATTTGAAAAAAATCATTAGCTCCCTCTTTCTTGATATACTTTCTTTTTTTCTAGTTTCCAGGACATCATACTCTTTAGGTTTTCCTCTGGTACCACTGGTTGTTCCTTCTTGGTCTTTTTTATTAATCTTTCCTCATTTTCTGAACCTCTTAACATTGGCATGCTCCAGAATTCAGTCCTCGGTCTTCTTTTTCTCTCTACCTTCATTCCTTTGGGATTTACATCAACTCTTGTGGCTTTATGTATCCACTGTTTGCCAATGATTCCAAAATTTATGTCTCCAGACCAGAGATAAGTCTGAATTCCAACTCATATTTCTTATTACCTACTTGACATCTTAAACTTAACTTTTCCAAAACTGAACTCCAGTCTTTCGGATCTGTATCTTTGGGTTGCTGGGGACAAAAATTTCAGAGTCATCCTTGATTTCTTTCACTATTACACAATAGCATATCAATCAGGAAATCCTAGTGTCTCTATAAAATATATCAAGAATCTGACCAGTTCTCACCACCTCCACTGTTACCATACTGGTCCAAGCCCCTATCACCTCCTACATGGATTATTGCAAAAGGTTCCTAATTGTTCTCTCTGCTTCTCCTTTGGCTCCAACAGTCTATTTTCAACACAGCAGCCAGAATAAGCATGGTAACAAGGAAATCAGATCTTGCCTTTCCTCTACTCAGGAAAATTGAATGTTTCATCATTTCGTCTGGAGTAAATCCAAACTCTAAACAATGGCCAACACACCCCTACACAATATGGTCAAGACAATGCTATGACCACATCTCTTATTATTCTCCAGTTTTCTGACTCCACTTCAGACACATCAGCCTCCAAGTTCTTTCTAGAGAACACCAGTCATGTTCCCATCTTAGTTCTTTGCCGTGGCTATTCCCTCTTCCTAGAACAATTTCCCTACAGATATCCATGTGCTACCTTCATGTCTCAGAATTCACCTTTCCTATGAAGCCTGACCTGACTTCTTATTTTAAATTGTGACATTCACCCCAAATCCTAACTCCCTTATACTGTTATTTTTTGTTGTCATCTCCTAGCACTCACTGTCTCCTTATGTACTATAAGTTTTACTTATTTTTATGTTTGTTTTTTTTATTTTCCTCTCCACTAGTATGTACACTCTACAAGGGCAGAGGTAGTTGTCTACTTACTGTCTACCTAATAAAATAGTGCCTGGCACACAGGAGATGTTTACAAAGTATTTGTAGAATGATATGATAGTTCAATGCCTTCATTCAGTCTTATTTATTTAATTTTTAATGGCTATGTTTTCCAACAGAATCAAGGGCTTAAGTTCCAATTTAAGAAAAAATATGTTCCAGACTCATCCTATTTAGCCTTAGATGTGCTTGAAAGTCCTGATATCCAGAGATCATGGTATGGAGATGGTGGGGTTTTTAAGTGTAAGAGATAGAAGATAGGTGATTTGCTGAGGAACTGCAGCCTAACAGTTATCGTGAAGGCTGACCAGTCTGCAACGGCAGCTCTTCATGAAGCCTAAGACTTTCACCACAGAATTCTGATCTCTGCTACTAAAGAAATGACATAGAGGCACAGAACGCCCCAAATAGAAGATCCTGGGGATCATCTGGTCCAATTTCCTCCCACAGCTATTCAGTAGTAGAACATGAACTCCAAACACCTGTCTCCCAATCAAGGGCTCTTCCCATTATCCTACACTGCTTCCTCTTATGTGCATGTATATCTTTACATGCATAAACAGCGATTATAAATACAGGCTGTTGTTAACTGACAAGAGGCTTGTGCTTATTTATAATACAGTTGTAAAGAAACTGCACATTTTCTCCTGGAAAAATTAACATTATGCCTCTAGGCAAGCAAGCCCATATAAATGTATTTCACCTAGAACTTAGTCCAAGTGTACTATTAATAGTATTTCAGTACCTAATCTCCATTCATAGAAGTACCACTATGGGATACAGTGCACAAGGTTTTAATTCATTGTACCAAATACACCTCAGTGCCAACTCCATAAACAAGAAAAGCCCCCCAGAAAGTTTCTGCTGTTTCTCCACAGTAAAGGTGCATCACATACAGCACAGTTGCAGGAGTGGAAAGTGTGGTATTTCCTGATGGTTGGGAAAACAATTTTAATGGGTTTGCTGTAAAGTTATTATTATTGACAGAATAATGGTTAATTGTTTTCATATTTATGGTTTTAAAATATTACTTAAATGCTAAAGTTCTGCTCAAACTAATCAATAATATTGAGTATATAATACTTTCATTCACTACAATTTCTGCTTTCAAATATGTAGATAGGCAAAATATTGCCTCCCCCACAATATGTCCCCATCCTCATCCCCAGAACATGTGAAATATTACCTTACTTGGCGAAAGAGACTTTACAGAGGTGAATAAGATTAATGACATTGAGATAGGAGATCATTCAAGATATCCAAGTGGGCCCAATAAAATCACATGAGTCCTTAAATGCTGAGAACTTTTCCCAGAACTAGTCAGAGAAGGAGATGAGACTAGGGAAAGAGGACAGAGAGTTAAGATGTAGACAGGACTCTACCCATTAATGCTGGCTTTAAAGATGGTGACAGGGAGCCACCGGTCAAGAAGTGTGGGTGGCCTCCAGAAGCTGGAAAAGGCAAAGAAACAATTCTCCTCTAGAGCCTCCAGAAAGGACCACAGCCCTGCCCACCCTTAGTACAGGGAAACCCATGTCAGACTTCTGAACTATAGGACTGTAGGATAATAAATTTGTACTGTTTGAAGCCATGAAATATGTGGTAAGTTGTTATGGAAAACCAATACTGTATTCATTTAGAAATATTTTTCTCACTAACCATAACCCAGATATCAACTAGGATCTCCCTGCCTCTTAAAATCAAGATCACAAATGCAAACTCCCAGTCCATTGATTGTAAGAACAATTTTTCCCTCAAATTCGAATGGATTTGCAAGACTAGGTGTGGTTCTAATGGTCACCTCCAGCTCTATGTTTGTCAAAATAATTCAGTATAAGAACCATTCCATCATTTCCCTTATATATCCCCTTTTCATACAGCATAGATAAACCCAAGTGGAATTTGTTGTCCTCTATTTCCACCAAATTAATTGTGTGCATAAGATTATACTGAAGACAGGAAATTTATGCAACAGAAAAACAAACCATACAAAGGCAAATGTTTTTCAAAAATTTTTCTTTATCTTTTCTTCAGCTGAAATTTCAGAATCTAGTCCTGTTGATCTTCTCTCAAATCCTATTGCAGAATAGTCTGAGCTCTTTTCTCGTACTGAATTTTATAAGCCTTGAGTTTTGGCTCTCTTCTCCCAACCCAGTGACTTGTCAAGGGTTTTCTCCAAAAAAATATTTCTTCCCCTAAGGGCTGCAACTAAGATAGTTCATTCGTCACACTTCCATATAAACTTTGACTACTTAATACACCCCCTTCTATAATCTATGTAAGGAAATAGTCTCCCTTCCCCACTCTTCAATATATATATATGACAAAAATTTTATGGCCATAGATCAAATTAGATAACTATTAAAATCTAATGGCATCATGACCACATTTCTCAAGAAATAGTGAAAAAGAAATGTTTAACTCTAAACATTTCATTAAATTGATTTCCTGTTGTTTTAATATCATGTATAAAAAATAAATGTTATCTATCTATATGAATCCCTAGTTTAGAAGTATACAGCACGATTTATAAAGCAACTCATTACTGATTTATTGGAAAAAGAGGGAATTTTATTGACTATTAACTATGTACCAAGTATTTTTCAGGTATTATCAAACTTAATCAACACAATGAATAAAAATTATCTAATAGTATTTGATACTGCGAGCCAGCACAACACATGTATTTTCTCATTTATTTTTCAATAAATCCATAAGGTAGGTACCAATATCCCCATTATATGGATAAAGAATGCAAGGCACAGAAAGGTTAAGTAATTTTCCCAGTGGCAAAAAAAAATTGATGAAGCCAAGTTTCATGTTCTGAGATGCTTGGCCCAGAGCTAATCCTTCTACCCTACAGACTATAATACTGTACAATCAAATTACAGAAAAGCAAACCGAAGTTCCAAGAATTCAAACAACTTTCCTAGATTCCCACAACTAATGGGCCAAGGCATAGCTTCCCAAACTCAGTCCATACAGCACACCAAAGTTCATGCACTTTCCACCATTCCCATAATCTACATGGGTTAAGCAACTTGCAACGCCAAGAAGACAAAAATTTGACTGAAAGATAATCACATTAATCCATTTTTCCTTCTCAGTTTTGATGCTAAGATATCCAAAACAAATAGTATAAATAAAAAATATTTTGGAGAGGCATAATCTTATGGAAAGAGTAAAAACTTTTTAGTGAAAAAGACCTGATTTCATATTTAACACTTATATAGAATATTTCCAGAAGAGTACACAAGAAAATAAAGTTTTGACTCTAAAAAAAAAGAGTAACTGAGACATTGAGATAAAAGAAGACATTTTTCACTAAATACACTTTATAGTTGAAGAATTTTCTGCAATAAATTAATGTATCAATTCCTGACAAAAATTAGATTTTAAAAATATATTTAATGTAAAGTACCTAGCATTGTAAATGACACAGAATAGGCACTTAATAATTGGCCTTTTCCTTTTCCATTTTTTTTTTTTTTTTTAAGAAACTGTTTACTTTCTGTCAACCTTATTTCTACTTTCTATTTAAGAGTCTGTGGAAGAGCAGCTTAAGACCACTCAGTGGTTGTTCCTACCTATTCAGCGGCCCGAGCAGCGGGTTGAGGCCCAGGCTTCCTCAGGGAATTGCTGGATGTGCCCTCAGACAGGTGCCCTCTGCGCCTTCAGACCGGTCTACGACCTCAGGTTGAGCAGCAATACTTTCGGGAGCTGGAACAGTCCATTTACCCTAAAATTCCTCCTTGCTCACAGCCTTTTTAGCAGCAGCACCTTTTCAGTCTCTTCAGGGTCTCTGCTGTAGAGATCAGGCGTGGCCTCCTGGGGGTGTTCCCGAGAGGTTTTGCCAGCTTCAGAATATGATCTGATTAGGTTTGAATGCTGGTTTCTGTTACTACTACCTGTGTAAGTGTGGGTAAATTTCTTATCCTCGTTGAACCTACCTCCTTATTTGTAAAGTGGGAGTAAAAACTATCCACATGCCCTTTAAAAATTTCTTTTAGGCATACAACCTTTCTTACTTGATCATTCTTAGCCCTTAGCAGTCTGGTTTCATCCCACTCCTGATCACTGGAATCAGCACTGCAACAGGCACCCCTTAATTACCACTTCATGATTATTAAATCCACCTGAGATCTTTTGACCATTATCTTAATCTCTCTGCTGCCTTTGACTCCCTTGATTAATCACTCCTTGAAACTCCTTCCTCTCAGTCTTAACAACATACACTTGAAGCTACTTTCCTCTGTAGAAGTATTTTTCAAGCTGCAGGTCAAAACTTACTAAAGGACTCAATTAATGAATCACCACCACAAATTTGGTTTTCTTTTCATAAAATAAAATAGAATTGACTTGAAAACATCAGATGCATCACACTAATTACAATAAGTATTTTTTGGTAACGTTATTTGTTTCAGGGGTGTGCATGTGTGTATGCATGTGTGTATGTATAGATGGGTTACTGTGCATTTATTTGTATAACTGGCTAAAATATAAAATGTATTTCTCATTGCAAGGCATGGTGAAAATTCTGCAAGCCATGGTTCTAGAGCCATTCCTTCTCAGTTTAATTTGTTAGCTCCTATTCTTATACCAACTTCTTTGATATTGATTCTCTTCTTCTATCTATACCCCTTAATTATCTCTTTGCCAGCTGTCTCTCCTGAACTTCGCAGCCAACTTTTCAATATTACCACTTGGTTTTTTATAGATACCTAAGCTCATTATAAATTATTGATCCTTTTAATCAAGTGACATGAAGAAAGTGATATGTTAGCATGCTTAAGCTGACAATAGTATGACAGGTTTGAAGAAGAGAGACTGGAAGCAGGGAGATCAAAGATATTGCTGTGATCCAGGTTAGAGTGATTAGAGAATAAATGCAAGTTAAAGGTCAATATGAGAAAACAATAAGTTTAATAGCAATTTCAGAAATTAATAAAGCAATTTCTTAATATACGTTAATATTTAGGTGATACGTGACAAATTTGATACCAAGTCTAAAGAATAGGAAGATTCGATTATTTCTCCAAAGTATTCAATCTAAAGATGAAAGAAATTTCAATACTTATAGTCACCAGTGATAATAATATCATGTTTATTTCATTTTTAACTTGGGCCACTAGCAGCATACTACACCTAAGCATTTAATAAAATCTGTCTAGAACTAAGCCCAGCCCATAACTTAGTCCCATAGAAATTTTAGTCTAATAAATAGTATGCGCCTATATTTAGGTTCAGATTCACACAGAAAGTTTTTATTTAAACAAAAAATAAATATATATTCAGCAAAACTAACTCCTCTGAAATTCTAGTGCTGGCTGAACCTTTATACCTATACTTGTGTCATAATCAAATATATAAATAAATAGGTCATAATTTTTAAATCTCTCCAATAGTTTGTCAATATTTAAAAATTAGAGGGCTTCCCTGGTGGCGAAGTTGTTGAGAATCTGCCTGCCAATGCAGGGCACACGGGTTTGAGCCCTGGTATGGGAAGATCCCACATGCCGCGGAGCAACTAGGCCCGTGAGCTACAATTACTGAGCTTGCGCGTCTGGAGCCTGTGCTGCGCGTCTGGAGCCTCTGCTCCGCAACAAGAGAGGCCGTGATAGTGAGAGAGGCCCGCGCACCGCGACAGAGTGGCCCCCCGCTCGCCTCAACTAGAGAAAGCCCTCGCACAGAAACGAAGACCCACACAGCCAAAAATAAAAAAATAAATAATAAATAAATAAATAAAAATTTTTAAGTATTAAAAAAAATTAGAGTAAAAAAATTTAATTCAAACTATTATTTGGATTTTTAAGTTCTAGATTTATGTGTAAAGATTTTATTTTCCCCAGTGGGATCCCCTTTACTTCACACAGAAGTGTTTCTTGCTCTTTTCTAGGAATGGTTTAAATTTCAAATTATGTGTCAACAAAGAAATCCGTGATACTGTATGTCAGATAATTAATTCCTCACTTTCTCCTCCTCTTCAACTAAACGTCCTAAAATGCCCTCTAACTATACTTTAACAGGGTGATGGCAGTATAATTAGCTCAAGATCTCAGCAAAGAAGAATCATAATGTAATGAAGACAGTTATGGGTTATAGTTTGAGGTTTTGCTACCACCCTCCAATGAGTCCATCTATATAAAATGACTACCTAAAAAGTCAATGAGTGCATATAAATTCATGTTTTTACCATCCTACCAATAAAAAGCCAATGAGATAATACTGATTAATGCACAGTATCATTCAAACAGAATTGGACTTGAAACCAGAAGACACTTTTTTAGGGAATTCCCTGGCGGTCCAGTGGTTAGGACTTGGCACTTTCACTGCTGGGGTGTGGGTTCGATCCCTGGCTAGGGAACTAAGATCCCACAAGCCACACAGTGTAGCCCAAAAAAACATACTTTTTTAGGTCTGATTTTATTATTTGCTAGTGATCTGGCCTTGAAGAAGTCACATAAACTCCCCGAGGCTCAAGTTTTTTTTCATTTGTAAATAAAATTAATGTGTTTTACAATATAGAAGACACTGACAGATAAAGCACCTAAATAATACTGCTCTAGTTTTTATGCTGAAATACTCTATGAAACAAGCCTAAATAAAAGGAGACAGACCAGAAGCTGAACCACCAGTTACACAAAAGAAAGTAAGGAAAAGAAGATCTAGGTTCAGAGAAGTTTATCTGAAAATGGCTCCTTATAATAAAGTCAAGGGGAATACGGTCCACCCATAGCTCCAAGTATGCAAGGTCAACAAATAACACAGGTTAAAAAAAAAAGGAAGGAAAAAACAGGTAGGAAAAAGAAGAATGGAGTTCACATAAATTCTTACATTGTGATAATGGGAAGCTGTAGGAAAAGTGAAGAGCAAACACAGGAGGATATAGTTGGGTTCACAAATAAGGGGTCATACCTGTGGCATTGTTTCAATATGAATATGTAAGACTATGTGAGCTTATTGGGAATTATTTAGTAAAAGGATGAGATTGTCAGTCAAAGAGTAGGTAGACAGAAAGTAGGAATGCTGTTGCTATGTTTGTATCCAAGAAAAAAGGCATTACAACAATGCTAATGGAATATTATTTTTTAAAGTCATACAAATTGTATTCATGGCTTGCTTTCTTATACTCCAGGTATGTACTGGGAAATGCAGAGTGGAGAATGTGCTGGAGCATCTCATTCTCGGGAAATCTTATATAGCACAAAACAGCAAAATCTGCTCAGGAAGAGGATAAATACAGGTTTGCATCAGTTTCTCAAAAATAGGAATAATCACTGGCACGATGTCCATCATTCCCCCAAACCACTGGCCCAGAGGGAAAGATATGTTCTGTTGACTAGGTTCCCTGAGGAAACTTTTTTTTTTCTTTTCTTGAATTTATATTATTAAACAATCTCATTCCACAAATGATGGGAAGTTGCTAAGTCCTGGGAAATTCTTAGAAGGAATAATTCTATCAGTCTGTCTATAATTCAAAAACATATACCCCTTCCTATGGAACCAGTTGCCTTTTATCAAGCACAGTAGCTCTGAAAATTAACTCAAAATTTCTTTTATCTACCTGTTGGATGAGCTTGGCCTCAAAGCAAACATGATGAACAAGAAGCATGGCCAGTGGGCAAAAGGAGGAAACTAGAACCATAAAAGAAAGATAACATAAAGCAATGACATTTCAGTAGGGCTGGCTCTGAAGGAGGGCCCATTGTACAAAGGGTAGTGCCCAAAGAGACCATGGTTTGTTTCAAAAGCCACCAAAGGCTGAGAAACTCCAATCAGGCAAGTGGAGACACAGAGCAAAGGTTCTAAGAAGCAGACAAGACTTGAAATCAGGTCTATAATGTGGTCCAGGTATCAGGCTATGGAGTCATTCAGAAGATACCAAACATATAATGACTATACCAGGAACAAGATATAGCTTCTTATAATATAGCAATTCCAAAAGCTACTCAAATTGTTAGAGTTCTTTTTAGATCATCAATTCAGGACCAGATTTAATGCCAGGAGAAAATTGGTACTTATCAGCACATGAAGGCAAAATTGGGCTAACTAATGAGGCCTATATGAAAGGTATAGACTAGGTAGACATGTAGATCCAAGAAACTCATTTTATCACATCAGATTCTGATTGAATAACATCAAAACTATTTCTAGACCTTGTCACATTAGTGGGATTGAAATAACAAATGTGTTCCTGGTATTCATTAATATGAGTTCAGGAGCTAAGCAAGGATGCATCTTCACATAAAGGGCAGGGAAGCTGATCAGCAAAGGAAGAGGTAGAAATTGGCACCAGCCCACAAATATAACAAAATCTTTCCTTGTTCAGGGTCAACAAGATCCTTCATATTACATAAACCTACATCTGGAGGAAAAGAGAAAGTGATAGGGTGAAAAATAGAAAATTCAAGATGTACCTCTTCTCTATATTTTTCCCACTAGAGATTTTTTTCCTAGATGAACTAAGTTTAACCACTTAGTTTCTGTCCCTGAATATAACAAGGTCATTCCAGACTTTTACTAGAGATGTTTCTAAGTTATATTGTTTTTATCTCTCTTGTTAACAGACTGGTTTTTATTCAGAAATATTTACAATAAACAATCTGGACTTTCAACAGTAAATTCAGTGCATGCATACTAAACTAAGCAGTACAGTTTTTAAAATAAATATTAATTAAATATTATTTTGATTTTGTAGTTTAGAAAGTTACATAATGAAAAAAGTTAACAAACTTGGTACCATTTCTGACTCTTGAGCCCATAACACTGAAATTGAAGTTAGAGGGACCCCCCCTTCTACCATGAAATTGTTGGCCTCTAAAGGGGAGTATCACTGTGATCGTGGTCATCTTTCTGGATCCTTCTCACTTTAATCCTATTTCCCCCAATTCTTATCCCTGCTTTATTTTACTTCTATTATATTATTTCTACCCCATTAAACTTTGGCATTTGGTCTCTACATTTTGATCCTTGGCTTATCTTCAAGGATTTTAACAAAGATTCTCATTCCATTCCTCCCCACCTCTCAAGGCTCACTTAGATACATTAGATCATCCTTGTTATGGACTGAATATTAGTGTCTCCCCGTAATTCAGATATTGACGTTCTAACATTCAGTATGGCTGTATTTGGAGCAAGGAAGTAATTACAGTTATATGAGGTCATAAGGGTGGGGTCTTGATCCAATAGGTTTAGGGTCCTTTTAAGAAGAGTCAGGAGAAAGCTCACACATGCCCTATCTCTCTGCCCATGCTCAGAGGAAAAGACAAAGCAGCCAGCAGCAAGCCAGGAAGAGAGCCCTCACCAGAACTGACTCTGCCAGACCTTGATCTGGGACTTGTATCCTCCAGAACTATGAGAAAATAAATTCCTGTTGTTTAAACCACCCAGTCTGTGGTATTTTGTCACGGCAGCCTGAGCCAGCCAAGTCCTAGATTTGAAACCCCACAGACCCCTTACTGCTACCACACCACAATTTCCCCAAAATGCCCCTCTTAAGCAAAAGATGCTGGGGGGATACATAGAAAAAATGAAACTCATAATATCAGAAGTCATCAAATTGCACGTATTTTCTCTATTACTGCAGGATGCCAAGGTTGGCAGCGGGGGAGGCAGCGACGCAAAGCTCTACCATTAAAAAGTGAGAGTTTGACCTCTTTCAACATTGCAGTAAGTGATGGTTACCTTTCTAGACATATTTTTAAAGTCAAGAATTAAGTCAAGTGGGTTTTAATAGCTTTCTAATTCTTGCATTTATAGGAATTATCCAAGGTGCTATTTTACAATATATATTGTTGTAACTCACCTTCAGAAATTTTGATTCAGTATATCTGGGGTGTGATCTTGGAATCTACATTTCAAGCATCCAAGGTATTCTGATGATATAGTCTAAGACCACATTTGGTCAAGCATTAATTTGAATATTCTCTGCATTTTTATTAATATTACTATATATTTTAATGTTCAGTTACATGATTTTTTGCCATTTCTCAAAAATGTATTTATTTTATGATTCTTTCATAATATATTATATGTGTAAGTCTCTAAACATTTATGTTTCCCTTCAGAAAAACAGATGATTTTTTTTTTATAATTTATGTTAACCCTCTTATTTTATTTATTTTATTTTTGGCTGCATTGGGTCTTTGTTGTTGCGCATGGGCTTTCTCTAGCTGCAGCAAGCAAGGGCTGCTCTTTGTTGCAGTGCACGGGCTTCCCATTGTGATGGCTTCTCTTGCTGCGGAGCATGTGCTTTAGGTGCATGGGCTTCAGTAGTTATGGCACGCGGGCTCAGTAGTTGAGCCTTGCAGGCTCTAGAGCATAGGCTCAGTAGTTGTGGCACACGGCCTTTGTTGCTCCGTGGCACGTGGGATCTTCCCGGACCAGGGCTTGAACCCGTGTCCCCTGCATCGGCAGGCTGATTCTTAACCACTGTGCCACCAGGGAAGCCCAGAAAATGATATTTTAATTGAGCTGTGAACTTTGATGAAGCCCTACTAGAACTCAAAGAAAAAGGTATTTCTCTGTTTTATTTTCCTTTTTATTAGTTTACAGTCACCGATGAGTCCTTTATTCCCACATTTTATGGTTGAACTAATTTGATCCCATAATCTCAAGACATTCATAAGACAGGCAGATCAGGCAAAATAAAAGACAACCAAATGTGCTTTTTTTCTCCTCTGATGAAATTTAAACTAGAGCTACTGAAGTTAATTGTAAACTGCCAATGATAAAGAAAAAAAACCCACTAGAAATTCATTTTATTGACGAGGAATAGACAAATAAACATTCTGCTCCCTTGCAGTCACCATTAACACTTGTTTTTTAACATCTTTATTGGAGTATAATTGCTTTACAATGGTGTGTTAGTTTCTGCTTTATAACAAAGTGAATCAGTTATACATATACATA
>NC_041220.1:44314311-44316335 GCF_002837175.3 Physeter macrocephalus | reverse complement strand
GTATGGTAGTTCTATTTGTAGTTTTTTAAGGAACCTCCATACTGTTCTCCATAGTGGCTGTATCAATTTACATTCCCACCAGCAGTGCAAGAATGTTCCCTTTTCTCCACACCCTCTCCAGCATTTATTGTTTCTAGATTTTTTGATGATGGCCATTCTGAACGGTGTGAGATGATATCTCATTGTAGCACTGAATTGCATTTCTCTAATGATTAATGATGTTGAGCATTCTTTCATGTGTTTGTTGGCAATCTGTATATCTTCTTTGGAGAAATGTTTATTTAGGTTTTCTGCCCATTTTTAGATTCGGTTGTTTCTTTTTTTGATATTGAGCTGCTTGTAAATTTTGGAGATTAATCCTTTGTTAGTTGCTTCATTTGCAAATTCTTTCTCCCATTCTGAGGGTTGTCTTTTGGTCTTGTTTATGGTTTCTGTTGCTGTGCAAAAGCTTTTAAGTTTCATTAGGTCCCATTTGTTTATTTTTGTTTTTATTTCCATTTCTCTAGGAGGTGGATCAAAAAGGATCTTGCTGTGATTTATGTCATAGAGTGTTCTGCCTAAGTTTTCCTATAAGAGTTTGATAGTTTCCGGCCTTACATTTAGGTCTTTAATCCATTTTGAGTTTATTTTTGTGTATGGTGTTAGGGAGTGTTCTAATTTCATACTTTTACATGTAGCTGTCCAGTTTTCCCAGCACCACTTATTGAAGAGGCTGTCTTTTCTCCACTGTATATCCTTCCCTCCTTTATCAAAGACAATGAGACCATATGTGTGTGGGTTTATCTCTGGGCTTTCTATCCTGTTCCATTGATCTATATTTCTGTTTTTGTGCCAGTACCATACTGTCTTGATTACTGTAGCCTTGTAGTATAATCTGAAGTCAGGGAGCCTGATTCCTCCAGCTCCATTTTTCGTTCTCAAGATTGCTTTGGCTATTCGGGGTCTTTTGTGTTTCCATACAAATTGTGAAATTTTTTCTTCTAGTTCTGTAAAAAATGCCAGTGGTAGTTTGATAGGGATTGCATTGAATCTGTAGATTGCTTTGGGTAGTAGAGTCATTTTCACAATGTTGATTCTTCCAATCCAAGAACATGGTATATTTCTCCACCTATTTGTATCATCTTTAATTTCTTTCATCCGTGTCTTATAATTTTCTGCATACAGGTCTTTTGTCTCCTTAGGTAGGTTTATTCCTAGATATTTTATTCTTTTTGTTGCAGTGGTAAATGGGAGTGTTTTCTTAATTTTACTTTTAGATTTTTCATCATTAGTGTATAGGAATGCCAGAGACTTCTGTGCATTAATTTTGTATCCTGCTACTTTACCAAATTCATTGATTAGTTCTAGTAGTTTTCTGGTAGCATCTTTAGGATTCTCTATGTATAGTATCATGTCATATGCAAACAGTGACAGGTTTACTTCTTCTTTTCTGATTTGGATTCCTTTTATCTTCTTCTTCTCTGATTGCTGTGGCTAAAACTTCCAAACCTATGTTGAATAATAGTGGTGAGAGTGTGCAACCTTGTCTTGTTCCTGATCTTAGTGGAAATGGTTTCAGTTATTCACCATTGAGGATGATGTTGGCTGTGGGTTTGTTATATATGGCCATTATTATGTTCAGGAAAGTTCCCTCTATGCCTACTTTCTGCAGGGTTTTTATCATAAATGGGTGTTGAATTTTGTCGAAAGCTTTCTCTGCATCTATTGAGATGATCATATGGTTTTTCTCCTTCAATTTGTTAATATGGTGTATCACGTTGATTGATTTGCGTATCCTGAAGAATCCTTGTATTCCTGATTTAAACCCCACTTGATCATGGTGTATGATCCTTTTAAAGTGCTGTTGGATTCTGTTTGCTAGTATTTTGTTGAGGATTTTTGCATCTATGTTCAACAGTGATATTGGCCTGTAGTTTTCTTTCTTTGGACATCTTTGTCTGTGTTTGGTATCAGGGTGAATGTGGCCTTGTAGAATGAGTTTGGGAGTGTTCCTCCCTCTGCTATATTTTGGAAGAGTTTGAGAA
>NC_041220.1:44145836-44312167 GCF_002837175.3 Physeter macrocephalus | reverse complement strand
TTCATCGTTGCTTGTTTCCTCTTTAGTTCTTCTAGGTTCTTGTTAAATGTTACTTGCATTTCTCTATTCTATTTCCAAGATTTTGGATCATCTTTACTATCATTATTCTGAATTCTTTTTCAGGTAGACTGCCTATTTCCTCTTCATTTGTTAGGTCAGGTGGGTTTTTATCCTTCATCCTCCTTCATCTGCTGTGTGTTTCTCTGTCTTCTCATTTTGCTTATCTTACTGTGTTTGGGGTCTCCTTTTTGTAGGTTGCAGGTTCGTACTTCCCGTTGTTTTTGGTGTCTGTCCCCAGTGGTTAAAGTTGGTTCAGTGGGTTGTGTAGGCTTCCTGGTGGAGGGAACTAGTGCCTGTGTTCTGGTGGATGAGGCTGGATCTTGTCTTTCTGGTGGGCAGGTCCATGTCTGGTGGTGTGTTTGGGGGTTTCTGTGGCCTTATTATGTTTTTAGGCAGCCTCTCTGCTAATGGGTGGGGTTGTTTTCCTGTCTTGCTAGTTGTTTGGCATAGGTTGTCCAGCACTGTAGGTTGCTGGTTGTTGAGTGAAGCTGGGTTGTTGGTGTTGAGATGGAGATCTCTGGGAGATTTTCGCCGTTTGATATTACATGGAGCTGGGAGGTCTCTTGTGGACCAGTGTCCTGAAGTTGGCTCTCCCACCTCAGATGCACAGCACTGACTCCTGGCTGGAGCACCAAGAGCCTTTCATCCACAGGGCTCAGAATAAAAGTGAGGAAAAGAAGAAGGAAGGAAGGAAGGAAGGAAGGAAAGAAAGAAAGAAAGAAAGAAAGAAAGAAAGAAAGAAAGAAAGAAAGAAAGAAAGAAAATAAAGTTATTAAAATAAAAAATAATTATTATGAAAAAAAAATTTTTAAGTAAAAAAAAGTACAGACAGAACCCTAGGACAAATGGTGAAAGTAAAGCTATACAGACGAAATCTCACACAGAAGCATACACATACACACTCACAAAAAGAGGAAAAGGGGAAAAAATAATATATCTTGCTCTCAAAGTCCACCTCCTCAATTTGGGATGATTCGTTGTCTATTCAGGTTTTCCACAGATGCAGGGTACATCAAGTTGATTGTGGAGATTTAATCTGCTGCTCCTGAGGCTGCTGGGAGAAATTTCCCTTTCTCTTCTTTGTTCACACAGCTCCCGGGGTTCAGCTTTGGATTTGGCCCCGCCTCTGTGTATAGGTCGCCGGAGGGCGTCTGTTCTTCGCTCAGACAGGACGGGGTTAAAGGAGCAGCTGATTGGGGGGCTCTGGCTCACTCAGGCTGGGGGAGGGAGGGGCACGGAGTGCGAGGCGAGCCTGGGGCGGCAGAGGCCAGCATGACGTTGCACCAACCTGAGGCGCGACGTGCGTTCTCCCGGGGAAGTTGTCCCTGGATCCCGGGACCCTGGCAGTGGCAGGCTGCACAGGCTCCCGGGAGGGGAAGTGTGGAGAGTGACCTGTGCTCACACACAGGCTTCTTGGTGGCTGCAGCAGCAGCCTTAGCGTCTCAATCCCGTCTCTGGGGTCCGCGCTAATAGCCGCGGCTCGCGGCCATCTGTGGAGCTCCTTTAAGCAGCGCTCTTAATCCCGTCTCCTCGCGCACCAGGAAACAAAGAGGGAAGAAAAAGTCTCTTGCCTCTTCGGCAGCTCCAGACAGGTCCCGTCCCTATTCTTTTGTCTCTGTTTATTCTTTTTTCTTTTGCCCTACCCAGGTACGTGGGGTGTTTCTTGCCTTTTGGGAGGTCTGAGGTCTTCTGCTAGCGTTCAGTGGGTGTTCTGTAGGAGTTGTTCCACGTGTAGATGTATTTCTGATGTATCTGTGGGGAGGAAAGTGATCTCCGCGTCTTACTCTTCTGCCATCTTCCCAGCTCCGATCTCCATTAACACTTTTAAAGCAATTCAAAAGTAGTCCATTAAAGACTACAGGTGATTTGTAATGTGAGTTGGACATTTTTGTCATTGGGGTCAGTCAAGATAGATTTTCATTCAATTATCTACGCATCTTGCCTCCCCAAGGGTACTTGAAGGAGTCATCTGTACCAAACTCCTCAGTGATTTTTAACTTGAAGTTCATTAGCTCAATGGCAGGTTGATATATCGTACTTAAAATACACTCAAATGTCATCTTTTTAAAAATCTACTAACATAGCCTTATACTATAGAGTTAAATTCAATCATTCAATTTAGCTTTTGGTTCTTTGGAGAAATTACTTTCTTTTATCAAATTCAAGCTGCAAGGCTGCCAGAAAAGGTGTTAATCATGTCATTTGCTCCCATTAATGTAAGCTTTGTTTTTATCCAGTTCTCTGCTCAACTTCCTTCTGCAGAGCCCTCTACTATATAATTACTTCCTAAGAGTAATGTATGTGCATTAGGAAGCATATTACACAATCAATAAATATTTATTGAATATCTACCATGTGCCTGAAAGAAGACCTGTGCCCTTTACTCAAAGAAGTTATCATCTTATTGGCAAAATATGATTTGCATACATGAAATGTTTAAAGGGCCATAAAATAAAATAAAGTGTTAAAGTATGCAGTTCAAAGAATTACATGCTACACAAGTTCAACAATAGGAAGGAGGTCAGAGGATTTAAACTGGGTTCAAAGGAATGAGCAAAGTTTTAGAAGAAAAAAAAACAGAAAACAACTGCAGAAAGGCTGAAAATGATATGAGCACAGAAAGGGGGCTCAGAAGCAAGGACTGTAGCTGGTGTGAAGTAGTGGGAGCAGCCAGCCTGCTTCGGCTGGAAGCTTCACATTGGCAAACAGTAGGAGATAAGATAGACTGGCTGCAACAATAATAGCACTTTCCAGACTGTCCTGCCGTAAAACAAACAGAAGATCAAACACTATCTCTAATCTCTAAAAGTTTACATTCTTAGGAAAAGATAATATTCTAAGATGAATATTGCATCCTTGCTTCTTTAGTTATTCCCCTACAAATATATATATATATATATTTGCATTTAAATCTGATTCATTTTCCATCACTTGATTTGGACACCACAGAAGAATTTTAACTCAACTTTGATTGTGTAAGCCTCTCTCTTCTTTTATCTATATAGTTTAGGAAGTGATAGATTTAACTCGATATATTTAATCAATGACTGGAGATTATTATAATTAGCCAGACATTTGTTAGGGCCCGGATTCTGCATTGTTTTAAATATAGAATAATTCCCTGTGAGAATTATAAATTGCAAACTATAACAAAGAGGAACTTAATTGAGAATATCTTAATCATACCTTAAATGAATTTACCAGGCAAAGAGTATAATATTTAAGTTTGGATTTGACCATCGATTCCTCCTTACCTAGGACATTGGAAAGTCTCTTCCCTCCAGTTTTTTTCACCGACATCTTTTTGAAAGTAAGGGTTGATTTATTGTTTTTTGCTTCTCTGCTCTTCTGTTTTCTTCCTTGGCGCCATGGAGGGGAATTGCAGAGATGCTTGACAGTGATGCATAGGTTAGTTAATCCAGAAATTGGGACTCTGTGACCTCCCTAAGAATCCCAGTAACCCACTCTCCTTTACACTCTCTCGTATTGTTCTCATTATGAGTATGTAAATGTTTGGTAAAAGTTTTGGTTGCCAATTTAAACTATTTATTGTCTTCACTATTTCAGCTGCTGCTGGATTACTGAACTTAATCTGCCAATAACTTCCAGTTAACACATGCTCGCAGCAGTTTTCATTGCAGCTGCCAGTTGCTGAAATCTTTATGCACATTCGCAACTCACTGTGTTACCCCCCTAGTGCTGTTTCTGGCATATGCCCTAACTGCTGGATTTTCAGGTGTAGAGAGGTTCAGCAATTCTCTTTACAAACTCTCTACCCAGTGGGAGGTGCTATTATTTTACTTTATTTGGAGAAATTAGCTATTCCCCCAGGAAATCAAACAAAACCCCTCGCTTTTATGCTTTCATTGTCTTACTCTGACTAAACTCAACAGGTATTCCACCCAGGAACACTTTTTGTTTATTTTATTTTAAACTCCAGACTTTCCACTCAATGAGGGCATAAAATCCATGTGACTGACAAGGGACTGGTCTCCAAAATTTACAAACAGCTCATGAGACTTAATATCATCAAGACAACCCAATAAAAAAATGGGCAGAAGACCTAAATAGACATTTCTCCAAAGAAGACATACAGATGGCCAAGAGGCACATGAAAAGATGTTCAACATCATTAATTATTAGAGAAATGCAAATCCAAACTACAATGAGATATCACCTCACACCAGTCAAAATGGCTATCATCAAAAAATCCACAAACAAAAAATTCTGGAGAGAGTGTGGAGAGAAGGGAGCCCTCCTACACTGTTGGTGGGAATGTAAATTGGTGCAGCCACTATGGAGAACATTATGGAGTTTCCTTAAAAAACTAAAAATTGAACTACCATATGACCCTACAATCCCACTCCTGGGCATATATCCAGAGAAAAACATGGTCCAAAAGGATACATGCACCCCACTGTTCACTGCAGCAATGTTTACAATAGCCAAGACATGGAAGCAACCTAAATGTCCATCGACAGAGAAATGGATAAAGAAGATGTGGTACATATATACAATGGAATATTACTCAGACATTAAAAAGAATGAAATAATGCCATTTGCAGCACCATGGATGGACCTAGAGATTGTCATACTGAGTGAAGTAAGTCAGACAGAGAAAGAGAAATATGTATGACATCCCTTACATACAGAATCTAAAAAGAAATGATGCAAATGAACTTATTTACAAAACAGAAACAGACTCACAGCCTCAGAGAACGAACTCATGGTTACTGGGCGGGGGGAGCTGGAGGGAAGGTATAATTAGGGAGTTTGGGATTGACATGTACACACTGCTATATTTTAAATGGATAACCAACAAGGACCTACTGTATAGTACAGGAAACTCTGCTCAGTGTTATGTGGCAGCCTGGATAGGAGGGGAGTTTGGAGGAGAATAGAGATATGTATATGTATGGCTGAGTTGCTTTGCTGTGCACTTGAAACTATCACAACATTGTTATTTGGCATTCCAATATAAAATAAAAAGTTAAAAAAATAAAAAGGCAAAGAGGTAATTATAATATAAGCACAAATATAAAATATGTTTTTTAATATTTCATATTGATATGATATATAATATATACAGTAAATATAAATAAACTTTGATTATAACTTTTTACTTATTCATACAATTGAATACCATACAGCAGTTTAAATGAGTGTACCAAGTTCCATGTATCTTTGTATATACGGAAAGCGATCGGGGAGGGGTTCATGGGGACTTTCAACTTTACTGGTAATGTCTTCTTCATCAAGAGGTAAAAAAATGGGGGGAGGTTTATAGCAAATGCAGCATAATGCTAAAGTTTGATAAGGCTGGGTGGGGGAGCCCACAGGTATCTCTTATATTACTTTCTATTCTTATCTCATGTTTAAAATATTTTACAATTAAAAAATAAATTTTAGGGCTTCCCTGGTGGCGCAGTGGTTGGGAATCCACCTGCCGATGCAGGGAGCGCGGGTTCGTGCCCCGGCCCGGGAGGATCCCGCGTGCCGCGGAGCAGCTGGGCCCGTGGGCCGTGGCCGCTGGGCCTGCGCGTCCGGAGCCTGCGCTCCACGGCGGGAGGGGCCACGGCAGTGAGGGGCCCGCTTACCGCAAAAAAATAAAAATAAAAATAAAAAAATAAAAATAAATTTTAGGGTCTTCCTGGTGGCACAGTGGTTAAGAATCTGCCCATCAATGCAGGGGACAGGGGTTCGATCCCTGGTCCAGGAAGATCCCACATGCCGTGGAGCAACTAAGCCCATGCACCACAACTAGTGAGCCCGCATGCCACAACTACTGAAGCCCGCACTCCTAGAGACCATGCTCCGCAACAAGAGAAGCCACTGCGATGAGAAGCACGTGCACCTCAATGAAGAGTTGCCCCCACTCACCACAAGTAGAGAAAGCCCATGCGCAGCAACGAAGACCCAACACAGCCAAAAATAAATAAATTAAATAAATAAATTTATTAAATAAATAAAATTTTAAAGGAAAAAAAAGAGCCACCTGATAGATAATGTTGCCTGAGCACCCAAGTGCTAAATTGTATGATAATTATTCACATGATTTGTTTCAATTAATTTCTACAACAAACTTATGAAATGGGTACTATTAAGTAAACTAAAGTTTTAAAAGTTAAAGAAATTCCCCAAGTTAACAAAATCTTAGGTTTAAATATACGTAGGTATAGGTAGTAAAGAAACTAGCAGATGCCAATTTGTTTACTTCGATAGTATATTGCATCTCGGACCATCAGCAACACTGAGAAAAGAAACAATTTACAGGGAGAGTGTAACTTCTCTGTCCATGACCATTGTTTTTTTAAAAGATAGACAGTGTTATGAGAGCCTAGGACAAGAAGAAATTGATGCACTTTCCATTATGCATATGCGTTAATTAAAATGGATACAAATAGAACCAAGTTATCGTTACAGATAGAACCCAGCTTAGCTCAAATAGAATAGTTCATTACTCATTCACATAACAGTCTAGGAGGAAGAGTAGGTCAGCAGCGTAGTTCTCCTTTATGCTACTATTCAGGCACCCAGACTGACAGGTCTGGGTCATTTATAACTTATGGTGTCCAATGTCCCTCAGTCACCTTTTATTATCACTATTCCAGCCCAAAGTGAGAAAGAACATGAGGGGGCATGTCAGGGAGTTTTTATAATCAACCTCAGAAATGGCACACTCATATAGGACAACAGTGGAACCATCGGAAGAACATAGTCTCATGACTCCACCTAAATGCAAGGGAAGCTGGGAAAAATGGCATAGCTGGCTAGACATATGTCCAGCCCTTCAATTACAGAAGAAAGGGGGAGAAACTTCTGAGGGACAGATAGCCATCTTCACCACAGTCTACCTTTCTAACCATTGAATATTTGTCAATAGATAAAACAGACTCATTCCCTCCCCAAGGAGACAATTCAAAGTTACCCAGTTGTTGCAGCCAGTCCCAAGTCCAGTATCTCTGGAATGTGAAATTTCTCCTCCATGGCTGGATGTTTCATTTTGACTTGGTTTCGGTAGTATAGAGGCCAATAACAAAGGTAATCTGCCCTAACCCCAGTCAATATACGTTTATGGAGCAGGATAAACACAACAAAAAATACCTGTTAGAAAGGAGGAGAATAGGGCTTCCCTGGTGGCGCAGTGGTTGGGAGTCCGCCTGCCGATGCAGGGGACGCGGGTTCGTGCCCCGGTCCGGGAGGGTCCCGCATGCCGCGGAGCGGCTGGGCCCGTGAGCCGTGGCCGCTGGGCCTGCGCGTCCGGAGCCTGTGCTCCGCGGCGGGAGAGGCCACAGTGGTGAGAGGCCCGCGTACCGGAAAAAAAAAAAAAAAAAAAAAAAAAAAGGAGGAGATGGACCTAGAGATTCTCATACTGAGTGAAGTAAGTCAGACAGAGAAAGGCAAACATATGATATCGCTTATATGTGGAATCTTAAAAAAGGCTACAGATGAACTTATCTACAAAACCGAAATATAGTTACAGATGTGGAAAATGTACATATGGTTACCGGGGGGTGGGGGAGGGATAAATTGGAAGATTAGGATTGACACATACACACTACTGTATATAAAATAAATAACTAATAAGGACCTACTGTATAGCACAGGGAACTCTACTCAGTACTCTGTAATGGCCTATATAGGAAAAGACTCTAAAAGAGAAAGAATATATGTATTTGTGTAACAGATTCACTTTGTACATCTGAAACTAACACAATAAAAATCAATTATACTCCCAATAAACAGTTTTTTTAAAAAGGAGGAGAATGTGTAGAGAAGTAGAAATTCTCTTTCATTACTGGTAGGAATGTAAAATAGTTCAGTCATCTTTGGAAGACAGTTTGACAGGGTCTTACAAAAGTAAACATATTCTTAACATATGATCCAGTAATCATGTTCCTTGGTATATACCCAAATGAGCCGAAAACTTATGAAAACCTGCACATGAATAGTTCATAATTGCCAAAACCTGGAAGCAACCAAGATGTCCTTCAACAGGTAAATGGCTAAACAAACTGTGGTACATCCATACAATAGAATATTATCCAGTGATTTTACAAAAGGAACTCTCAAGCCATGAAAAGACATGGAAATACCTTAAATGCAGATTGCTAAGCGAAAGAAGCCGAACTGAAAAAGCTACATGCTGTATGACTACAACTACGTGACATTCTGGAAAAGGCACAACTATAATGACAGTAAAAAATTAGTGGCAGGGGTAGTGGTGGTGGTGAAGTCTTGAGGAGGAAGGGAGAGGTAAATAGGTGGAGCAGTGGGAATTTTTAGGGCAGTGAAACTATTTTGTATGATATTATAATGGTGGATACATGTCATTACACATTTGTCAAAGCCCATAGAATGTACAACACAAAGAGTGAGCCCCAATGTAAACTATGGAATTTAGCTTAAAACGTATTAATATTAACTCATCAATTGTAGCAAATGTACCACACTAATGGACAATGTTAACAGCAGGGGAAACGGGAGTGGGGGCGTTGAGGGAATACATAGGAACTCTCTGTATTTTCTACTCACTTTTTCTGTAAACCTAAAACTGCTCAAAAAAGAAAAAAAGAGAAGTCTGGGGAAAAATGATGCAATCACAGTTCATTGAAACAATGCACTCCCACTGGGGTAGCACTGGATAAGACCCTGCCCTGGTATGGAGAGGATTCCCATTTTAGGTGTGATTTTGCCCTCTGGGAGAAGCTCCTTTTTCCATGATCCACAGAGGCCCCTGAATTTCCCTTCTACAGGCTTTCTCCTTCTTTGCCATCCTCCGTGGCACATCTGTGATGAGCATTCAGTGTGAGCCCTCCTTACCGGTCAGAGGGTCAAAATCTTTCTCAGGTGAAGTTTCTGGTTTCTTTGGTAGTAAAATCCTCTCAAAAACTAAATAAAGTCTTTGGTCTATTTATTTTCTGTCCCTTCCAAGTAGCAGTGGCAACACCCCCAAAATTTCTTAGACATAATTTTTCATCTGTTCTTTTATTTAACTTCCCTGCAAAGTGTGTGTTTGTGTGTGTGTGTGTGTGTGTGTTCAAGTGCGAACTTAATGACAGCTACCTTGAGGACATCTAAAATAGTTGGGTGGGAAGATATCACTCTTTATTTGATTTTTGCTGCAAGCGTAATTACCTTGATTCAACTTAGACATATTATTGGGCCTTTGCATTTGAAGTCTTTTTAAGTCTTATTTCTTGTTTGGGTTTCAGAAGCAGTTAACTTTTCCAAGCCCATAAGACTCTTCATCTGTGAATTCTCTCCCCTTCAATCTCTGTGTACAAACCAGCCAATTCTTGCAATACCTTACTTGAAGCAATGAATAGCAGCCAACACATATAAATATTCCAGCTCTTTCCAACCACTACACCTAAAACTACATGAGCATGTGGTCTGTGTTCTAAGTTATAGTTGGAGACAGTTTTTTTAAATAAATGTCAATGTTTTGCCATGATATCATGTATTTCTCCAACTTTTCAGGCTGTAACACCTTGGCCCAAATCTGATTGGTTACAACAGGGATAATGACTGAAACAAACATCAAAAATTCAGTCGTTTTATATATATATATATCTTTCTCACATAAAAGTGAAGGTAGGAGTTCCAGGGCAGCCCTGGCTTTTCTCCATGTAGCTGTACAGGGATTAGTCTGATGGAAACTCTGCCATTTTCAACACAAGTGAATTCCAAGATCTCTCTGGTTATTGTCATGATAATTCGGCAGAAGGAGAAAAGAGCACAGCAAAAGGATCAGGAGGCTAACAGGCCAGGTCTGCGAGTGCAAAACATCACTTCTACTCACATTCTGCCAGAGACAACTCTGTCACAAACCAATATCTAACTGCAAAGAAAGCTGGGGATGCAGTAGAGCTTACCAATCATTTGCCCAACACTTCCATTCCAGTGGAAAAATGGAGAATACATTTTAACAGGCAGCAAGAATACTCAAATCATAACTGGCCTTAGCCCCAGCCTAATTTCACGGAATAGTGAGTGATTTTTCCACCACACCACACAAGAGGATCCCAAATCATCTCCAAGTCAGATACCCAAAGAGTCATTTAGTCAGAGCAAAAAAATAATTCCTCTTCTACCTCGCTTAAAAGCTTATTTTTTAATTTTCTGTGCCAGAATTTTCCTCTATTCAAGATCATTGTGAGTGGGAAAGTTTATTCAAGAAAAACTCCATTCCAGGAACAGGCAAACATGTCAGAGCATAGCAGTGCATATTACTATCTCCATCTGGATTAATAATGTGCAGGATCAACAGCTGTTTCCATGCTGCAAGTGCAGCTCTCTGTACTTTGTATGTGGTCCTCCTGAAAGCGGCAAGGATCAGCCTTGGAGTTCATTCTGTGGTCTTGTGTCCAAAGCACCAACATCTCCAGAAAGAACAAAAATTTGTTTATTGGCCAAGTGCAGTCTCAATCTAGACAAAGAAATTAAGTATTTCTTTAAAAAAGTAGTGATATTCTCAGAAACATACTCACCACTAATATTAAGCCACTGACCAGATATGAGATCCCATTGAAAGAGGTTTACTTGTATTACTTTATCTTCCCAAATATTATTGTCCCCACTTTACTGAGGATAAAACTGAGGTTGGGAAAGTTTCACTCACTTGCATAAGCAGAGGCAAAATCACTCATTAGCAATCTGCGTACTTAGATTCACAATCCAAAATGTTTTCATTTGGGTGAACAATTACATCACATTTTTCTCCCAGAACAATGCATAATTCCTAAGTGATTCGTGCTTTACATTTGCGCAATTAGAGGCCCATTCAGGTTTTCCCTGAGTGAAGGAACAATCAGCTCCAGAGGAGTATTCAAGCCTTTACTGGTTAAAGAAGCTACCTGTAGCTTTTATGTGACAGTTTTTACAGCTTATACCTATCAAGATTTCAGAACACGAGGTTAGAAAACCTTGCAAGAGTAAGGAGTTGCTCAGAAGCAATCTTAGCCTCATCCCATTTAAGATTTGAGTCATCTAAAGCTACCTGTTCTAATTCCACACTTAGCAAGCAAACTTTTGATTAGGAATTGGCTTCCCATGTGGTTCCGCAACAGGGAAAGAATGTGCGGATCCAAAGGGTTTTAGAGTATTTACAGTTTCTGTGACAATACTTTCTTATGGCAAATTAATAAGTGGCTTAGGGCTTCCCTGGTGGCGCAGTGGTTGCGAGTCCGCCTGCTGATGCAGGGGACGTGGGTTCGTGCCCCGGTCCTGGAGGATCCCACATGCCGCGGAGTGGCTGGGCCCGTGAGCCATGGCCGCTGAGCCTGTGCTTCCGGAGCCTGTGCTTCGCAACAGGAGAGGCCAAATACAGTGAGAGGCCCGCGTACCACAAAATAAATAAATAAATAAATAAAATAAGTGGCTTAGATTATAATGTGACTTCCATGCCAATTACCAAGAAAAGAAACTGCAATGATCATGAAATCTCAGGTGTTCTCACTATGCAAAAATTAAATTTGTCACTGAAAATTAATAAGTTGATATTCTGGGATCTAAGAAAAAGCCCGGAACACAGAAACCAGAAGCCGTCACTGGCTACTTTGGTTTAAAGACACCAGGCCAATAGTAAAAGATGAAAAGACAGGAAAAGAAGAGCAATGAAAAGACTGGAAATTAAATTGTGCAAAATTTAAATTTGATACAGATGTTGATGAGGATTTTAAGAACGACAACAATTTGCTTAAACCAAGAGAGTGTATTTTATAATTTTACACCACAAAAAAGGAAACCTTTAGAAAATAATCCATAAGAAATTAATTTGAATTTCCTACATGATATTATTCAGACTCAGGCGCTAAGAAGAATGAAGAAATTGAATTCAACTGAAATCACTGCAGGGAGAGAAACTGAAGAAGTAAAGGCTAATATAAGATTTCATGTTTGAGATCTACAGGAAAGGGGTATGCTTCCAAAAGTGATGAAAAAGTCAAAATGGAAATAAGTTTTTGTTTTCTGAAAAGTTTTATCTCATTCTTTTCAGATTTTGATGGAACTGATTCTGACAGATGCCTTTTGAACATCTGTATGAGTCCAGTGCTATCCTAGGTGCTGGATAAAATGTAAGAGGAAAGTTAAAATGTTTCCAGTCTATATGAAGCTTTAAATGTTACTGAATACACAAGATAAATATACATATATAGTTTCAAAACAAGACTGTAAAAATGAGTGACAAAGATTGCAAGCTCATTAGATATTCAGAAGAGAGACAATAAGGCAAACTAGAGTTGGGATAAAAATTCTTTAAGGAGAGAGCGTTGGATGTCATTACTTCATGCAAGCTTTTAGGCATCAGCATCACAAGACACAAAAATAGAGCTAAGTCATGTAGAAATCACAGGAGAAAGCTCTGGAACAATTATAGCCTGCTCCTCTCCCACGCTCAAAAAATAATGTATATATAACTCTTCTCAAAATCATGAATTGAAGTTCTGTGACTAAGAAGTGACTGGAGACTTTGTTAGACATGCTCTGGTGACCCTTAGTGATCAAAAGTTTGAGGACGGTTATACTGGCTTCCAAATTGGCTAAAGCACACTCACACGTGCACACATGCACACTTTCAGAAAGTCAGATAAAAACTCTAACCACCTCTGGAGTTGCATCTATTTTGCTCACTACCTGCAGCTACAGTGGAGGTAACTTTCAGTTAGAAGAATGTGCCATGAAAACGCCAACCAGATTCAGACACTACTCATGCTACAGTATTCCTTTTTAATTACCATCTTAGTTGTTATATTTGGGAGTACAGAAAAGCCTCAACTTTCAACAGTTCCATGACCGAAGTTTGATGATCCTTCTGGAATTAATTAGGTTTAAAGCATTTGATTAAGACCGATTTATCTAACATATTAGAAATATTCCACTTTTATCTAAGGATTAAGAAACCTGAAAGTGATGGGTTCTCAGATCAAAATTTAAAAATCTTAGCATTTTACTCCTTTTGTTGATAAAACTTTTAATATCTATAATAAATAAACTTCAACAACATACAAGGTAACAAACAAGTCATAATATAGAGTAATTTATAACACATTAGAAGTCATATTTATATATTTCATCAGTAACAAAATTATATCAAGGTAGATAAAAAATTGAATAGTCTAAATACCTAAAGTCATGCTCCAAAACGGTAATATTCTGACTAGAAATGAAACCAAGTTTAAAACACAAAGCAAAACACAACCTGAATGTTCTCAGAGAAAAATAAAATGCCTTTTGGAATTTGAATTTGTACACTAAGGCAGGCAATCATATACAATATTGGAAAATCAAAGCTATCAAGCAAGAAAAGAGCTTTCCATTTAGAAATAATACTTCAGAATGTAATAGACTTTAAAAGAACACTTTCAAGGTTGTTAGGCCATTTTTGTATCCTCTCTCAAGAGTGGTTATATTGAGAGACTCTTTTCCAAAGAAATACAGAGATTTTATTCCCAATTTATTCTTCCTCTAGTAGAAGAGCAGAACGGGAAGAAAATTCAGATTGTTCTACAATTTTTTCCAGAAACACGCTATTACACCTGTTCTCTAATTCCTCTTTCCAATAGGAAGATCTAGCAAGTAAGTTGGTATTCTTTTTAAATCTAAAGGCATTCTGCATGGTTGATTCTTGTAGCAAAACTGAATTAGATCATGGAAGGAATTATCAGTGCACTTGCAAAATTTAAGTAATATATTTGCTGATTTTTTTTTAAATTTTTATTTATTTATTTTTGGCTGTGTTAGGTTTTCATTTCTGTGCGAGGGCTTTCTCTAGTTGAGGCGAGCAGGGACCACTCTTCATCGCGGTGCGCAGGCCTCTCACTGTCGCGGCCTCTCTTGTTGTGGAGCACAGGCTCCAGATGTGCAGGCTCAGTAGTTGTGGCTCACGGGCCTAGTTGCTCCGTGGCATGTGGGATCTTCCCAGACCAGGGATCGAACCCGTGTCCCCTGCATTGGCAGGCAGATTCTCAACCACTGCACCACCAGGAAAGCCCTGGCATTTTTTTTTGTTCAATGTCAATAACAAGACCACACACTTCTATATGTTAATGATAACTTAGATGCAAGTCCAAGAAATAATGTCCTTGCAAAATAAAGATACAATATCTTCAGGCTTGGTTAACCTGAGCCTCTGTATATAAGCCAAATGTAAAAGTTGTTTGCATGAGAGACACAAAGAAATAATATTCCTATTAGAGATGTAAAAACTCAGTTCAGAGTCAGAAACCATTCTAGTGCTAGTTCAGGCTCAGCTGCCCACTATTTAAAACACTTACACCCTGAAACTCAGATGTCTAACCCCCAAAATGAAAGACTGATAAAATTATGAATTTATATAATAATATTTTAATAGATTTTGTTAAGACCATTTTTATAAGTGGCAAAGGTTCTAAATGTATTTAAAAACTAATTAGGAAAAATGGAAAATCGTATATATTTCTAACTAAAAAGGTAATCTATTATATTGGAAAACATCATAAAGTTATGTTTGTAGTTATGTTTTTTACTCATTTAGAATAAACATATGTATTTGAGAGTAAAAAAAGTTTATCTCTTGAATATAAATAAGTAAATATTTAAGCACAACACATGGTTTTATTCTCTGTTTTTGTTCATTTGTTTTTATTTTACTATAAACTTACAGCATATGGTCAGCTATTCTGACAATGGACCAACTAGTTACATCTTTCTGTTACAAGTTTCAAAAATATAGCTTTGTGACCCATACTACTCAGTTATTCTTTGTTACTTAAATTTCCTTTTTTATTAATAAATATAAATCAGAAAATAACATGGTTATTTTTTTCTTTCAGAAATGCTGAAGATATACCAAATTGTAGATGCTAGCTATGTCCTATAGTTCCAAACTTATAAAACTTTTTCCTTAATCATATGAATGTTTGGCAAAATTATGTGTTTTACACAGGGAGATAGTCATTTTACCATATGAGGAAATCAAAGCTATATGTCATTCATTTAGTCAGTACAGCATGATTAGTCCTTTGTGAAACCTACACTGGTTTGGGACTGATTATTCCATTTCTTCTTTCAGCAAAACAATTTGGTCCAGTAGACCAGCATACAGCATCTTAAAATAGATAACCCACTGATGTAAAAGGATCTCAAGACCTTTTTTTTTTTTTTTTTTTTTTTTTTTTGTGGTGGGAAGGTTTTTTTGTGGTACGCGGGCTTCTCACTGCTGTGGCCTCTCCCATTGCGGAGCACAGGCTCTGGACGCGCAGGCTTGGCAGCCATGGCTCACGGGCCCAGCCGCTCCGCGGCACGCGGGATCCTCCCAGACCGGGGCGCGAACCCGGCTCCCCTGCATCGGCAGGCGGACGCGCAACCACTGCGCCACCAGGGAAGCCCCAAGCCCTTTTTAAAATAAGCCCCTTTATATCTACTGTGACATTCAGCCTCCAAGATAGCCCCAAAGGATCCCACTTCCTACTGTTCATGGCCTTGTATAGCTCCCACTACATTGGATAGAGCTGATATATGTATCCAATGGAGTATTAAGGATATGACAAAGGGTGAATTCCAAGACGAGGTAATAAAGGACTGTGGATTCTGTCTTACACTCCCTCTTGGATTGCTTCCTCTGTGAGAAGTTAGCTGTCATATGTAGAAGATATACATTCACACCAATGAAGTAGTCCATACAGAGAAAAGTGAAGCATCCTGCGAACAGCCAGTAAGGAGCTAAGACCTTCTCCAGACAGCAGTGATGTTGAATGAGCCACCCTGGAAGTGGATCCTCTAGCTCTTGTCAAGCCTTCAGATGAATACCATCCCAGCTGACCTCTTGATTGCAACCTTTTAAGAGATGCATTACCAGAACCACCCAACTAAAGTGGCCCTAGATTCCTGACCCCCAGAATTCTGAGATAATAAGTGTTTATAGTTTTAATTAGCTAATTTAGGGAGTAATTTGTTATACAGCAATAGATAACTAATACAATACTAAAAACCTTTGATCTTTTATTTTTAAAAAAGCGTCTTGCCAACAGTACCTCATCATACACACACATACACACATGCATTCACATGCACTTGTACATATACATATGGAAAGCATATTCTAAAAATTATTTTTTACCCCAAATGCACTCAGAAAATATTCACCTTCT
This sequence comes from Physeter macrocephalus, assembly GCF_002837175.3. Taxonomy (NCBI): domain Eukaryota; kingdom Metazoa; phylum Chordata; class Mammalia; order Artiodactyla; family Physeteridae; genus Physeter; species Physeter macrocephalus. The sequence continues at coordinate 44,295,974 of NC_041220.1, read as the reverse complement.
CTAAATAATTCCCTCAGTTACTTTCATTACACATTAAAAATTGCTAAAATTTTAAGATATTTAAAAATTGTTGCACCTAAAAGTCAGGAATTAATTTTACTTTTTTAATATTTGTATATTTAAAAATGAATTTAATAGTTAGCAGCTACTTACTAAGAATAAGCCCAACTCTATTACATAAATATGCCATTAAAAAATAAACCATTTTCACTCTCTCAGACATTTGGTGTTCCCATGACTAAGACAGTTTATGTTACCAACAAAGACTTTCTTATTTTGAAATACATAAAGGTAGTCTCAGGAACCACAGAAAACTTTGCACCTGACACTAAACAGGTAAGTAAGTTTGCCACCAGCACACAATGCTTGGCTAAGGTATTTACCATAATACATAAACAAATTCGTAATGACTGGCTGTTTTGCTGCTTCAGCTAGTTTGCCTGCTTGCCACAAAGAACTCCAAAGTGCAACATCTTGAAGATATTCCCATATTTAACACCACAGGAAACCACTTTTGCACTCCCAATTTGTTGTGATTTTTTTAAGTGGGGCACTACAGATTGGAAAAGCACGCAAGTGTTGTTTGTTTCCTACAAACTGGCCATCTTGCTGTGAAAAAAGGGAAGCTCCCATCACAAGCTTCTGCAGAAATGGCTCTGATTGGCACTCTGCTGACTTGTTGATCTTAAGCACAGCCAGCAGAAGCCTGATTGTAATTATTCTTGTTCCTGCTCTCTGTGTATACATCAGGTGCAGCAGGGCTCTCAGAGATATGCTGTTTAGTATCAAAACCCAACAGAGTTGGAGAGTTCCCCTTACTCATTCACTACTAGGCAAGGAAACACATTTAACATGGCTAAGTTGTTTGCAAGCCAAGCCAAACATAGCAGGGCTCTTGATTGGAGCCTAGCCAAGTGCTCATAGTGGGTGGTCAATGCACATTTGTCTAATTTAATTGAATGATCACAGAGAGCTTTAAACTAAACTAGAACTTTCGAAAGTTTCCATTATAAGTGCCAGCTTTTAACACTAAAATATGATAGCAGATTCATATTCTCAGAATATGATTACCAAAGATCTTTCTGAAAACTTCCTGTAGTGTAGGCTAGAATTAGTATATGTGACCAGAGTCACTTCCACAGTGGAAGCTTCTGACATAATTATCTAGCTGTCCTAGAGTGGTAATGAACTATCCAGTATCCTTTTAATGAATCATTCTCTTTTTCAAATATCCAGAGCTATTTTCTATTTCTTACAACTGAGATTCTTGACTGATACAGGGGTCCTTTAAAGAATATATTCCAGAATTTGAAGCTTTTAGGCAACTAAAATAGAGAAAATAAAAACTTACAGTATCAACATAAAGCTTGCAAACACATTATAACATTAAAATATGACATTTCAACATAATATTATTTTAAAATGATATCATAACACTAAAAAAGTAAGACAAAAATAATTTCTGAATTTAAAAGTCCTTTAGATTGATCATATTTAGCTTCATGGGAAAGATAACCATTTTTCACAGTAAAAACAGTGCTCCACAAGCAGTTGGAAATCACTGCTCTAGAGCATTCAGTTGAATATATATTTCTAACCACCCTTCTCACCACGCCTCATAAACTACCATTGTATGTTATCTTTATTATCCCTCAATTTGTCTCCTTTCATTCCCATGTCATGACACTGTAATGGATTTAAATAATTTATCAGTCTACGGGATGAACTAGGTTGGAAAAAATGGCTTAACACTCAAAACTGATCTGTAGAGGAAACACAATCTCTATCAAAACCCCAAATGGCTTTTTTTTTTTTTTTTTGCCGAAATTGACAAGCTGAATCTAAAATTTATAAGGAAATGCAAGAGAACCAGAATAACTCACAAAAAAATTGAAAAAAAAAGAATGTTGGAGAATTTCCACTTTGTGATTTCAAAACTTACTAGAAAGCTATAGTAAACAATACTGTGTGGAGTTAACATACGTATATACATATAGATGAATAAAATAAAATTGACGATTCAGAAATAAACCCATACATTTATGGTCAATTGATTTTTACAAGGCATTTCAATGAGAAAGAAATATTTTTTTCAATAAATCGTGCTGAGACAACTTCATAGCCACATTCAAAAGAATGAAGCTGGGCACGTATCTCACACCATATACAAAAACTAACTCAAAATGGATCAAAGATCTAACTGTAAGAGCTAAAATTATAAAACCTTAGAAGAAAATATAGGTGTAAATCTTTGAGACCTTGGATTAGGCAATGGTATTCTAAGACATGACACCAAACCACAGAAAAAATAGATAAATTGGTTTTATCAAAATTTAAAACTTTCACACTTCAAAGTATACTACAAGAAGGTGAAAAGACAACACACAGGATGGGAGAAGACTTTTGCAAGTTATATATACGATAATGGTTTATTATCCAGAATATATAAAAACTATTATAATTCAATAATAACAAGTCCAATAACCAATTTAAAAATTGGGCAAAGTAACTGAATAAACATTTCTTCAAAGAAGATATACTAATGGCCAATATAAACATGAAAAAGAGACTCATTAGTCATTTGGGAAATACAAATCAAAACTAAAACGAGATAACACTTCACACCCACTAGAATGACTATAATCAAAATGACAGAAAATAAAAATGTTAGTGAAGATGTGGAGAAATTGGAATCCACATACACTGCTGGTGAGAACATGAAATGGTGTGGTCACTTTGAAAAATAGTTGGCCAGTTGCACAAAAGGTGAAATATAAAGTTACCATATGACCAATTCTGGAAAAGGCAAACCTTTAAAGGGTAGAAAACAGATCAGTGGTACCAGAGTTTGTACAGGGAACAGTTGCCTTCAAAGGGTCTGCAGAAGGAAATTGTATGATGATGAAATTTTCCACATAGGACTGGGGTGTAGATACATGACTATGCATTTGTCAAGACACACAGAATTATACATAACAAAGACTGAACTTTCCTATGTGCAAATTTTTAAAAATCAACCATCATATCAGGAGGTTTCAGGATGGATTGTAGACTGTGACCAAAAAATATCATTACATTACAAATAAATGACATAACTTCACTGAAGTGGGTAAGGAAAAACTGACCTAAATAACTTTAAAACAGTGTCTTGACTGGATACTATAAGGTTAAAGACAAAATGAATTGTGTACAACCACTATTGCCTTGTTGATAAATTTGTCTCTCATAGAGATATGGATTAGCAATTCTGTAACTACTGATACTTTACATGTACCTAGGGTTGAACGTATAATTAAATAAATTGCACATAATAGGAGCTAGTTTCTCACTTCCAGAGAAAGTAGTTACAAATAAGCAAAGAAGAATGGCTACAATGAACCTTATGCAGTTAGTTTCAGAGATACAATGTGAACTTATTTTTTTTAATGTATATATACACAGATAGATAGGTTCAGTGATATAGATATGTGTGTATATATGAGTTGGTATACATACATGTATTTCCTAGCTTTGTCAGCTAAGGACCTAAAAGCTGACATCAGTAGTAATAAGCACACCTCACACCCAGATCTTGATTTCTAAATACATGATTCCAAAAATAATTAGGACTCCTTGAAGAAATGACTTATTTTAATTTTAGAACTGAGAAAATACAAGGTGAACCTGGTGCATCTTACACTGTGAGAAAATAAGAAAGGGCTTAAGAAAGGGAGAAAAAGTAGTGGTCTGTGTCAAAGAGGAAGAGAAGTGAGACAGAAAGAGCTCCCAATGGCCAAAGCTGGAACAATTTCTGCAATACAATAAATAAAGATCATATTGAATTATAAACCCAAAGAATAGAATAAATGTTCTTTCATCCATGCTGTTATAAATAATTGATTAAAAAATAAATGAGGAGTTGGAAAAATCTCTTTATAGAAGAACACAGTGAATAAATGTAGAAGGAATGAGGTAACTAGAATACAACATTAGTAATTGCTGTGGGCAAAGTCCACTGATGAATGCTAAAACTAGTTAAGAAAAACCTTTAAGAGAAACAGAATGTTTGTATATCTTCAAAGTATCTCCCCAAAAGTAAATAATTACGGTGGTTTTTACCATGTGTCCACAAATTTGTTGCTTCTCCCCCTCCAGATCTTGAAGTTTAACTCTCTTCCCCCTGAGTCTAAGTTGGATTTAGTGACTTGCATGTAACAAGGGAAATACAGTAACTTTACAGTGGAGAAATTTGACAGACATCACCTTAAGTCGTATATCAGTTTTCTAAGACTATAGTAACAAAGTACCACAAACTTTAGCTTAAAACAACAGAAATGTACTTTCTCACAGTGTGGGAAGCTAAAAATCTGAAATGAAGTTGTTGGCAGGGCCATGCTTCCTCTGAAGGCTGTAGCAAGAATCATTCCTTTCTTCTTACTTCTGATGGTTACTGTCAGTGCTTGGCATTCCTTGGCTTCACTCCAATCTCTGCCTTAGTCTCCCTATGGACTTCTTCCCTGCCTGTCTGTGTTTATTTCCAAATTTCTCTGTTAAGAGGACAACAGTCATTGGATTTAGGGTCCAACCTTATCTAGGTTGATGTCACCTAAACTTGATTACATCTGCACAAACCTTATTTACAAAAAAGGTCACATTTTCATGTTCTAGGTGGACAGGAATTTTGTGAGTCAGTCTTCAACCCAGTACAAGTGATCAAGGTCAACACCAACACTGGTTTTACAAGAGCTGATTGAATGTCTTTGTAGACAATTCCACCATCTTCGGGTTGGAGTCTGTTAATCATCTTTTCCATGTGAGTTGTGATTTTCCTGATCCTTCATATGCTGAATAATTTTGGATTTTACTCTAGACATTTTGAACACTATGCTATGAGACTCTGGATCTTATTTAAATACTATGGATACTGTTGGTGTCTTTGTTTTAGCAGGTTATCAATCCCATTTGATACAGGTTTCAAGATCTGACCAACATTCCATAGGTTGTTCTATTTGTAAAGCCTTTGCAGTGCTATTTAGATTCATCCTGTGTGTTTGTCACTCATTGATCAGCCTGGGACTTGAGTGGGAGTTTATCCCTTGATTCATTACTCAGTGTTATTGGTATGGGGAATTCCCTGGTGGTCCAGAGGTTAGGACTCCATGCTTTCACTGCCATGGGCCAGGGTTCAATCCCTGGTCAGGGAACTAAGATCCCACAAGCCACACAGGCAGCTAAAAACAAAAAAAGTTGTTGGTATGCTATTTAGGATCACATCTATGTATATACCTCTCAGGGATGATCCCAATAATTTATAACAAATTTATATGGGTTGCTTTTTCAAGCTCTTTCCTCTCCATAATTCCCCTGGTACTTTTCAGTTCACTAGGGCTCCCTTTTCAGTCTTCCATCAAGAAAGCTGGGGCTCTATTTACTTCACTGTACCACACACTTCCTGATATAAAATAGAGTCATAGTAGGATGGAGAAAGACAAAAGCAACAAGGGTTTATCCCACCCTCTTGGCAGAACTGATCAAAGAGGAAGTTTCCCCTCCCTCTCAGTTTTAGGCACCAGTGGGCCTGTGCTATCACCACTATTGCTACCAGATCTGTTTCCTACTCATTGACCATGAAATAGACTGCTTCTCCTGGAGCTTTCTCTGTCTTTGTTAATGTTCACTTCTGCGTTTCAGATTTCTTTGAGTCCAGGCTAGGAAATAGTGGGGAAAAATCGGAAACTCACTAGCAATCCAATGTGACTAAAAGTTTTGCTCTTTTTTTGCTTCTATTGAATATTTAATTTTTAAAGTCCTTAGATCACTGCTTCATACATTTTGTCCAAGTTTTCAACCTCATTCAGTAGAAGAAACAGAGTGAAATATGCTTAATCCCTTTACCTGGAACAAGAATCACCATAATGGAAATAAACTAGAATAACAGAAAGATATTAGGAAAATCTCCAAAAATTTAGAAGTTAAAAAAACATATTGTAAATAAATAGAGTATATCAAAGAATATTAGAATTTAGTTTAAACTAATGAAAATGAAAATATGACATATCAAAATCTGAGGAAAAAGGCTATAGCAGTGCTTAGAGGGAAAATTATGCCACTAGAGACTCATGTAAGAACAGGAGATATAAAAATCTGTAAACCAAGCTTTGAAGTGTAGCAGAATATACTTCTCCAAAATATGTCAACTTTGGCATATTGATTATTTTGAACTGTAGACACTTGAAATACAGCAAATGCAGGGAGAGGCCTTTTCTGAACTCCCCTTATTTACCTAAAGACAGATCCTCTAAAAGAAATTCAGTTGTCATAAATCTCCTCCCCAGAGTTTCATCACCAGGGAAAATTGACATTATCACAGGAGATGAGACTAAAAGTTGACACCACACCCAGCAAAACTTTGTCACAAAATATTGTACTTCCCATCTCTTCTTCCAAGGGCCCATTCGTCTTTCCTAAAAATCATCTACTCTCCCCTAGGAAGCCTACAAACCCCTAACTTTTCCCTATTAAGATGGTACTTAAGCTTACATTCTAAGCCATTTCTTTGAGTTACTAATTTTTCCCTAGGTATCTCCCATGAGGTACACATTGGAAAAAAAAAAAAAACTTCTGTTTTTTTTCTCTTGTTAATATGTCTTTAGTTACAGGGATCACAGCTAAGACTCAGAAGATTAGAAAGAAAATTATTTTTCCTCCCCTACAGTTTCTGCCTTCAGAAATTGGATAAATAAGAACTACATAAACCCAAAGCAAGACGAAGGAAGGAGATAATAAAGACAAAAGCAGAAATCAATAAAATTTAAAACAGAAGAGAAACAATAGAGAAAATTAAGGAAAACCAATGCTGAAAAGATATATAAGCCAACCTACTTGTTGCTTGGATCAAGATGATGATAGAGCAGACATGGTGAGAAGTAGTCAGATTCTGGATATATTTTGATGGTAAGGCCTACAGGATTTTTTACATATTAGCAGAAAGCTGTGAAAAAAATAATCAGGGAGGTCTTCAAAGGTTTGGGCCTAAGCAGCGAGATAAAAACATTTGCTGTGTAAAAGAAAGACTAAAGAATGAGCAGTTTTCAAAGGTATAGCAGTCAGGATTTATTTTTTCCTGCATACAACAGAGGAACCCATATATAATCAAATTTAAACCTATGTAAGATTATTCATATATTATGTAAAATAATTCTGGAGATAAATAATCAAACATATTATTGGGAGATTCAAGTTTGCATATTTATGCTCTGCTATCTTGGCACGTGTTTTTCATCCTCAATGTCACCTATCGATGTCCAGATGAGACCTAATCCAGCAAATACATGCAAATTCAAGCTAGAAAAAAAAGTCAGGTTCTCATGAAAGGAGCCCTTCAACTGTCAGTTATCTTTAAGTAGCTACACAGGAAGTCCCATGTAACAGATCCATTTGTATCACATTAGTTAGAAATAGTTGCATGACAACCCCTATTGCGAGGAAAACTAGACAACATATTATCTTATACTGGGCATTGATGTATCCAACTAAAATCAGGGCCCCAGAGATCACAGTGTAAGACTTTTGTGTGATGAAGAGGAGATGGAGATTAAGAGATATACAGAGTTACATGGAAATGAAACATGGCAATGAGAAAATCGTGGAAATTTTGTGATTGATGTACACAGTGATACAGGACACAGTGACATGGAGAGCAGCATGAGAAATGCTAACCATTTGTAGTATGTAGAATAGATGAAGGTGATTTAAAGGCAGCATTCTAGAGATGTGGTCTATTTGAAAAGCCAGTTAGATGGACATAAATGTTTCAAAAGAGAAAATTCAGGTGTTACTGTACAGGATAGAAACAAGAAAAAACAGGTGAAAAAATGGTTCAAAGTGGAAGACTAAAGGCAGGATGCAGAAAAATTATCTGAAGAAGGACAGCAGCAAAGACTCTTCACAGAGGGCTTGTAAACTAAGGTGTGGGGAAGAAGGGACAGGGTATAGTAATGTGTTCCAAAAAATATAGTCAATGCTACTGATAGATTACTGCAAATATAATTTCTATTATAGAACAGCTACTATACAAGTTTCCCAGTACAAATAGGACAGTGTCACATCATTATTGTTAATTGTCAGTAATTATCAATTATTGGTAATATTGGTAATTATTAAAGATATTTTGCCAAGTAATTTAGCAAAAGAAAAATCTTTACATTTACTTTCTTTAGATGGCATTGGGTTTGAAATTTATTTTTAGCCACCAATTCAGGAGAGAAAAAAAAATCATTTTTTGGTCACTGTTTAAATGGAAATAACATTTATATATTAATTATTATAAAACAATGACAACAGTCTACAAAGGCTGTGCTTTTATTAATATATTATAACAAGTAATAGAAACAGACTCAGAGATCGAACTTATGGTTACTAGGGAGGAAGGGATAGGGACTTTGGGATCGATACGTACACACTGCTGCATGTAAAATGGATAACGAACATGGACCTATAGCACAGGGAACTCTGCTCAATGTTATGTGGCAGCCTGGATGGGAGCGGAGTTTGGGGGAGAATGGATACATGTATATGTATGGCTAAGTTGCTTTGCTGTGCACGTGAAACTATCACAACATTGTTAACCGGCTATACTCGAATATAAAATAAAAAGTTAAAAAAAAAATAAAATTTGTGGCCATGCTGTTTTGGAAGAAAAAAATAGTAATATGAACAGGATGTTATATGTGTAACTGGTATGTTATTGGTTGAATATATTTTTGTTTAGTATACTAGACAGAAAGGATTAACATTTTATATTTGTATTAATATGGAATTACCTCTTTGAAGGCTAGCTCATTTCATCATCCATACCAGTGATGAGGGAACAACTAAGAGGAAATCCATATGGAAGTAGAAGAATATAGGAGATAATGGGGCAATCTTCTTCATGATTATTTCCTACGATTATTTAAATCCACCCATAAAACAGTTGTCAAAAAACATCCCTATTCCTTTTCTTTCTTTTTTTTAAAGACTCTTAACCCATAAGAAAGAAATCTAAGATATTTTACTTGGGGCTATATAAATTGACCCAACATTATAGAAATACCTACGTTTTCGTTAACAGCTTCCTTTTCCTTCTATTAAAACTAAGTTGCTAAAGAAGTTACTTCTTGTAGGTTTGAAAATGATTGCAAATATCAACAACTGATTCAGTAACTACTGGAATGGTTGTTTGATTTAAATCTATACTATTTTATTGGTTCTAAATGAATCTAGGATTATAACAGTTGTTTTAAGTGTTATTGCCATATATTTAGTATCCTCCAATGAGAACAGAGACTTTAAAAGATACTTCCACATTCTCATGGCCTAAAAACTGTCCTGAAGAACCCTCCAACAAAAGTGTTTCATCCCATGGTTACATGCCACTTTCTATAAATGAAGAACTGAGTCTCTGTAAGATAAACAAAAGGGACACATGTAATAAAACTTGAGCAATGTATTAAAAGGGAAACTGCCCTTTAGAGATAATGGATCTATTCTCTACTCCATGCATGAATGCAACTCTCATTAACACTAATGGAAGTTATGCATGAGCATCAAGAAAATATACCTGGTATACGGATTTCCAGAATGGGTAATGGCATCTAATCTATTCCTGGCATAGCTGTGTCTTTATGCAGCAAAACAAGAGTACTCCTAAAATTTGGGGATAGGGATAAGCATTTAAGAGAAGAATTTTAAAGTAGTAAGAAACTTTGAGAATACAATACCTTTGCATTTTTCTTCTCTCTTAAAAAACTCCTTTCAGTCACTGGTAACTTCTCTCCTGCCATTGCATGGATTTTAAGAGCCTGGTTTCAAAGCAATGATGTCACCTAACCAGTTAACTAAGATAACTTATAACCACAATGCCTGACACAAAGTTAGTGCTCAGAAAAGTTTAGTTGTTTTCTCAATCTCATTTGGATATTACATATAAGAAATAGTCATAATAGTAGCTATCAATAATCCAGAAATCTTTTTTCTCTGAACTCAGAGATTCCTGATTATAGATTATCTGTTGATGTTTTGGTAGGTTAAGTTAGCTGCCTAAAGCTTTTTTACTGTGGACTTTAAAAAAATCAGATTGTCACAACATTCAAGCAAATTTTTATTAAGCAAATTATAACTATAATTTACCTAATTTATTGAACACAGCCAAGTTAGATATTAGTATAATGTTTCAATAAATATCAAAATGTACATTGGAAACCAGGGCAATTTTGTTAACCCTTCACCTAAATATCTTTTGTTAGCCCTTCATCTAAATATCTTCCATGATTTCTGGCAGAGACGTCACGTCAGTTGAACACCTGTACTTATGTTCAGAAACTCTCAAAAGCAGCCTCTCTATACAACTGATCTCTGTTCAACCACATGACAGAGAATAGCTAACTGTTTTGAAATAAACTACATCACAGTTCTTGGTCTTGGTTTTTGTTTAAGTAACTAATTACTCAGTTTATCTAAGGAGGAGTTCTTATCTATTTCGTACTGATATATTAGGAGTTTTTTCTAATCTTTCCTCCGCAATTTTTTCCTACTGAAATTCTCAGAAGCTTCCCAGTCACATTTCTTGCTTCTTGTTCAATAATGGGGATTGCTCATGGTCAGCAGGTAGATCTCTCTTTCCCTCCCTCTCTCCCTCCCTCTCCCCTCCTTTTCCTCTCTCTCTCCTTTTGCCTTTTGCTTTCCTTTCTGTCAACTCTACATAGGGTGTACATATTTCTCCTCCCTTTCTCCCATCTGAAAGGGTAGGACAAGTTAATTCTATTGAAGTTTTCAGGAACAGTGGGTAGGATAGAGACAAAACTGGCTTAATACTAACATAAATATCTTCATATTTTTTGTGATAATCACTTGTATAAGTATACTACTGAAATGTTTTGAAAAAGATTGAAGCCATGCCTTTTGAGATCTACAATTTGAGAAAGAAGAAAAAATAGAAATTCTGGCCAAGAGTCTAGAAATAGCATAGATCAAGAAGCAGTGAAGGAAGCTGACAAGAATAGAACTAGTGTGATTGGAAATTGCCTAGATGCCTGACACTTTAAATGTTAAGTGTTATTGCCATATATTTAGTATCATCCAATGAGAATGAAGCTAGGAGAGATTTAGAAAATTTACCAAAGACAGACACATTGTAAATATATATATATAGATGTGTGTGTGTGTGTGTGTGTGTGTGTGTGTGTGCGTGTGTGTGTATAATTTGACTCCAAATCTCCCAAACTTTCCACAGCTAGAAAAGGCTGCCTCATTAATAAAATGGAATTTTATTTAACCAACATTCTCTGTCCCCTGAGTAGGTCATCCAAGCCATCAAATTAGAAAGTTTTTGGTCTCCTACCAAACTTCCAACTATACATACCCCAAACCACATGACCCGTACACTAGAAAACATCTTCCAATTTTCAAAAGTCTCCAGTAGCCAAATTATTTCATATTTCTTAAAGAAGGTATATTGCTCTTAATCCCCAATATAATATCTTTTCAAGGGCATGTTCTTCCATTACAATTCAGAAGAACCCATTTGTTTCCCAGTTGCCTCATGTAAAATGAGGATAACCTCCCCTCCATCCTCACACAGCTGTTAAAAGACAACATTTATGTAAAATAATCATATTTGTTGGTGTGCGCTATTCTGCAAATTTCCTGTTGCATGACCTAAAATAATGCTTTGCGCATAATTCTAAATAAATATTGAATGGATGACCTTTGACATCTTAGTTCCAAATACAGCTCCAAAGAAGAAATACCATGTAAACCACTACCTATTATTATATTAGAATTAAAAGAATCCATTTTTAGTGTTCTAAATACTTCAGGCAGGTAACTACTCTACCATTTTCTTCATTTACATCTGTTAATTTTGCATTTAAAGAGGCAATGTGGCATAATACAAAAAGCATGAGAAATCCTAAAAAAATTTGTTCAAATCCTCCAAAATACTTGCTATAAAGTTTACAGTCTTTACAAAATGTTAAATAATTTGTTTGTGCTTCAGTCACCACAGCTGCAAAATTGGAACTGAATACCCCATTGATTTGTTAAGATGAAAAGGCACTGTACCTGGTAGCTGTTACATATTATGCAGAAAATAAATTATTGTTACTTTATTATCATCACCATCAACAATATTCAAGTCAATACAATGAGGCTAGAAAGAATTACTTCATAATCGAGCATTTATATGCACATTTTACTAAAATATGTTTTTTAGGTTGTGAACTATACTCACTAATTGATGGGCATTGAGTTAATTAGGGTACACAGACCACTAATTGCAGGGAACAAAAACGATTCCCTAACACAACTGTCTCAAAATATAGAGTAAGTTTGTGATATCTATTATAGTGTATGAGTTCTATCAGCACAACACTATACTTTTTTTCCCTGCAAAATCTAAATTTGTATACCCAAATAATAGATTTGTGGCCTTGGAAGCTTAAAATAACCAAAAACATTTCCCTTTCTTTCTTTCTCTTTCTTCATTTCAAAAAATTTAAAGTCTGTTCAATATTCCAAGCAAATAAAACAATTTGCTGACTTTCTCCACTTATTTCATTGTTTTCTTCTTTCATCCCTTTCCCCAAACTCTATTTTCTAGTCCCTTTACTTGTCTCAAAAACTCATTCACTCTACAATTTAAAATACAAAGACCATATTTAAATTATAGTTATTATTTGTGGAAAGACAAAGGGTGTTATTTTACATTTATTTTAAATCAAAATACCAAATCATCTAACAAGCACTTCCAAATATGAAAATTTGATCACCAAAAACCTGACCAAGTCATAGATGGCTTCTTTGCTGAATTTTCATAGCTGCATCTTTACAAATTCCCTAAATATTGTCTCTACACTTAGAGAAAAAATATAGCTGTCAGATTCAAAACAGAAACACGAAATGCACAGAAAATCAGCTAAATACCTTACAAAACACACATTATGATTTTATCCCCAACTTCTTATCAAGGTAGAACACCAAATATTAATACTAGATAAAAAAGACCTGGAATACTAACTTATGGAAAGATCTACCACAGCTATATCCAAGTTACTTATGTCCCCTTTCCAACATTTTCTCTTTGTTCAAGGTATACATATGTCTCCTAAAAATAAGAACACTAGCTATATCTGCTTAGGAGTCAGAAAGGAAAATACTCATCTTTCCATTTTGGTCCATATTTACTAACATATTGCACCTTCGTGTTTACTGTATCAAACAATATTCCAGTCAAGACCTTAGCCATATGCTCTCCAAACTTTGATTAGTATAATGGAATTCTGAGTTTGCCTTACAAAATTGCCTTCTGGTCTGTTCTAAACTCACGTTACACTATGCCATGTTTCTTTTCAGGTCTGAATATCAAAACCTTAAATTTGATGGATTAAAGCAATGCTTTTTTATTAAAAACACATACTGAGAAAAATAAAATTAAGAAAGAATAAAGATTGACTCTGTAAATTGGAACATATAAAGCTCAAAGCACAAAAGAGAGTGGAGTTCCATTAAAGTAAGTATAATTTAATAGTCAAATTTAAATATGCAGAAAGCATATGAAATAGTGTGTATTTTAGCCATTAAGAACAGATAATATTATTTGTCTCAAATTTTTTAAGTTCTTTAATGAAATAATATAATGTTTAAAATATGGGGAAAACCACTATAAAAACTAAATAGTGTTACTATGACAGAAAACCAACTAGTCTTAGGCTAAGAAAAGTGAAAATGGATTCTTGTTTCATGAGAAATAATTAAATAGGAATATGCATTATCCTAGTTACCTTTTTAACCTAATAAATATTCCAATAATATTTAAAAGCACATTTCTTATAGAAGCATTATATTCTGAGTCTTTGAAAATAAAGTTTTTAAAAATTAAGAAAACATGACTCTAATTCTGAAGAAACATATCATGTCTCTTGGGATAAAGATGGTACAGCAAAAGAATTTATTTCATTTTTTGCTTCATTTAACATATATTTATTAGACTTCTACTATGGTCTAGCACTGTGATAGGTCCTGTGGAAAAAATAATGAACAAACAACACAATCCCTATTATGTTGGAGAGAAAATGAAGTAGGAAAAAAGACACTAATCATTTAGTAGTAACGGTAAGATCTTTGCATATGCTGTTCCTGCTGGTGGAAAGGGGATAGGGAAAGAATTCCTGACACAGAGAAAATGTATGATGAATTCTAAAAACTGTTGAAAAATATCCAGTAGGGACCCAAACATACAGGATTTTGTAGACAAGTTAAGACTTTGATTTTTAGTCTAAAGGCAATAGAAAACTATTGAAGTGTTAATGAGATCAGTGAAATGATCATATTTTCAACTAAGAGAAAATTAAATTTCAGACTACATTGCTCACTTCTGTTGTAGAAACAAACATCAAAACCTTATAAAACAGCAAAAGGTTTGTATGTGAATGGTCAGTTGTAGCTCAGTTCTGGGTGTCAGGCTACACTGTTGCTCCCCAAGATTTTTTTTATTTTCAGTTCAGGCCGAAGGATCAGCTCCTATCTGGCACACCTCATGGCACATCAAAAAGATCTTCCAGGGCTTCCCTGGTGGCGCAGTGGTTGAGGTGAGGGTCTGCCTGCCGATGCAGGGGACACGGGTTCGTGCCCAGGTCTGGGAAGATCCCACATGCCGCGGAGCGGCTGGGCCTGTGAGCCATGGCCGCTGAGCCTGTGCGTCCGGAGCCTGTGCTCCGCAACGGGAGAGGCCACAACAGTGAGAGGCCCAAAAAAAAAAAAAAAAAAGATCTTCCAGCAGTGCATAATATTCTTAAAGCCTCTGCCTGAAAGTGAAAAGATCTTTTTTGCTCCAATTTCATTGCCTCCTACAAGTCACACGGCCAAGACTGACCAAGTGGTCAGAAAGGGCACTTAAACTAATGAGAGGGCTGGCAAGCTATCTGGCAAGGAGATAGGAAAGAAAATATGTAATCCTTCATTAGAGAAGGGGGAGAAGAGTTAGGAACAATAAAACAATCTACAAGTGTTTAAATATAATTTTGTGACTCGAATGAATGTATAAGATCCTATAGCAAGGTCATAGCCTTCTTAAAAATCACCTTGCTTGTTACTTAGGTATGAGGAAACAAGCTGGTAGATTTATCATGAATGAAACATTTAGAGAACGTATTCAAGGATGACTACTCCAATAATAATGTGAAAGCATATTACAACTTCATAAAATATGTATCCTCCAATAAAAAAGAAAACAAAACTAAAAGTTGTCTTGGCTAATAGATTTCAAAACCTGCATTTTATATTTATTATTTTATTTCATCTACATAAAACAATTTAATTTAAAGATTTCATAACCAGAACATTATGGCTTATCTCTAGTTATTTGTACAGATATACATCAAAAATATACACAGCACTATCTCATGTAAATAAGCATTAAAACTTAGCCAACCACTTCCTATAAAATAAATGTACCTAATTCATGAACATAGTGAGAGTAATGGTTTGGCACTTAAAATATGAATCATATTTTATTTGAGAATTGATAGTTTAACTTCATCAGAGATAGATAACCAAAATCTGTGTACTAAGGTAATAACTTGTTCATTTTGGACTTTTTAATGATGAGGGAATTTCTAAACCAACAAACAATTATCCCTTGCCACTGAAAAATTTGCCTAGTGATGTGGCCTTCTGGGAGTTTCACAAGTCTGTCTAGAAATTTGAATACCTCCTGTCTGATCAGAGTGTCCCCAAGCACAGGATTTTTAATATTCCTTTAAAAGTATCTTATTCATACTAACAAATACTAATTTTCATAAGTATTATTCCATGAAAGTTTATTTTCATTAAATACTATGCCCTTTTAAAAATGACCCATCTGTAGTATATCAGTTTTCTATTGCTATGGAACAAATTACTACAAATTTAGCTATTTACAACCATACAAATTTATCATTTCACCATTTTCCTTGGGTCAAGAATCTAAGTTCAGATTAGCTGGCTCCTGTTCTCAGAATCTCACCAGGCTGAAGTTAAGGTGTTAGCCAGAACTGCAATCTCATTTTAGCCTCAGGGTCCTCTTCCAAATTTACTGGTTGTTGGAAGAATTCAGTCCCTGAGGCTGTAGAGAATGAAGTCTCCATTTTCTTGCTAGCTGTAAAATGTAATACTCTCAACTCTTAGAGGCCCCTCAGGAGCTTGCCAAATGTCCCCACTCCCATAGGCAGTAGAGCACATGGTGGTTTGCTTCTTCAATGACAGACAGCAGGAGAAGCTGTTGTTTGACTCTCTGACTTCTTTCAGGGTCTCAAATGATGACATCAGACTCACACAGTAAAATCTCCTTTTTGATTAAATTCAACTGATTGGGGACCTTATTTATATCTGCAGAATCTCATCTACCATATAAGGTCACATAATCACAGCAATGATATTCCATCATATTCACAGGTCCTACCCACACCCAAAGGGAGGGAATGGAATCTTCAGGGCCATTTAGAATTCTACCTACTACACATGGTTACATTTTTTTTTTCAACTGGCCCTGCTGACTCAACAATCTAAAATGTAGAAATACAAATTCAACTCCACATAATTAATTATAAGTACAATTTGACAATCAACATGCCTGGGTCCTTGAGGGGAAAATACCATGAGAAATCACTGAGAAACCACCTCTAACTAAAAACTCACTTCATATAAACATGTATTTAAACTTAAAATAATTTTACTATAAACAGTGAGTGAACCAGAGAGGTCCTAAAGGGAACTAAGACGGGTTCTTTAATCATTCCACTCCCACACATTCCTCCAATTCAATCTTTTCCTTTTTCTTATTCTCTTTCCTCCAGGGATGATAGGGCATGAACATCAACATGGAGGATCTCTACCAGCAACCTCAAAAGATAATGGAATTAGTAAAAAACATCATCCCAATATACTCTGAGTTCCTGAAAACTGTGAGCTAGATTTTCAGTAAATGAGCAAACAAATCAATGAGAGAAAGAGAGAGTGTATATGTGTGTATGAGAGAGAGAGAAACAATATTGGCTGGCAACCCTAATCTTACCCCAACCAATGTAAATACTGAAATTTGTGTTTTAAATTGAATGCGCAGCAAATTCCAACAGTTCCATTTATCTTCCTTTATGTTTTTATAATAGTCTAGTTTTATTTTATTTTTTAACATCTTTATTGGAGTATAATTGTTTTACAATGTTGTGTTAGTTTCTGCTGTATAACAAAGTGAAGCAGCTATATGTATACATATATCTCCATATCCTCTCCCTCTTGCGTCTCCCTCCCACCCTCCCTGTCTCAGCCCTCTACATTGTCACAAAGCACCGAGCTGATCTCCCTGTGCTATGCAGCTGCTTCCCACTAGCTATCTATTTTACATTTGGTAGTGTATATATGTCCATGCCACTCTCTCACTTCATCCCAGTTTACCCTTCCCCCCCACCCCCATGTCCTTTGTTTTAAATTCTTAAGGCAGCCTTAAATATTCAAAAATATGCATATATCTAAAATGATTTTTTTCTTTCATTAAGAGTTTGTAACAAACTAAATATCTGAAGGTGAAAATTGATAAATGTTAAATGATGAAGGAAATCATTACCTTTTAACATAAGTAGAAAAGTTCTAAGGCTAATAACGGATAAAAACCTAGACACCATTGGAGTTGCCATTTATTACTGAAAAAGCATCTAATTTCAGCATGGTATAAATTACAGTATAAATATTTAATTGTTTATCAAAACTATTCAAGGGAGAGATGGGATTTTAGGTATATTCTGCAAGCAGGCATAAGGAATTGCTAAATTATCCAATTAAATTAGAACTTGAAAGCTGCCCACTTTGAGATTCACTGCCAGTTTGAGTGGATTGACACTTACCTTATTATTTTTCTGTGATACTTTTTATTGTTTATAAGGTTCTTTCACTTTTAATATGTTTTATTTTTATCCTATTATGAAATATGTGATTCAGATTTGAAAACATGAAGATATAAACTATAAACCATAGTTTTACCAGGATGAAGAGATGAACGTAAATATACAAGAAAAGAGACAGTAATTAAAACATAACTTTAAGATATAAGAACCTTCTATCCTTCACCCTTATAAATATATGAAAAATGGATGGCAAATATACTGAAATCTCACTATAACACTTTAATACTAAGAGAAATTCAGCAGAAGGAAGCTTCTCTTTCATTTTACCAGAGACATTTGGAAGGTAAAAATATAATAGAAAAAGGATTTCAGCTCTAAGGTGATCTCTTGCTCTGATCCCTCGAGGACTGTATTATAGAAAGATTTCACAGTATCCCTTCATTCATCAATAAAATGAAAAGATATTTAAATATTCAGAAATTTATTAATAATTTTTATTAGTTTTTCCTACAAACCATTTAAACATCATGCTAACATTTAAGATAAGAGCAAACAGTTAAGACAGTAGTAAAAATCATATCTTTTTAATCTTTTTTTTACTTTGTAAATTTACTTCAGAAAAGCTGATCCTTTTTGGTGTTCTATTCAAGAAATTGTAACATATTCTTGTAACCACCACAACAATCAGGGTCCATAATAATTTATCACCCCCCAAAAATCTCCTTAAGACTATCTTTTATAGTTACAGTATGCCTCAGCCCCTGGCAAGTACTGATTTGTTCTCCTCACTATAGCTTTGTCTTTTCCAGAATGTCACATAAATGAAATATGCAGTTTGTGACCTTTAAATTTGGATATTTTATGTAGGTAGGTACAAACAAGAGTAACAAAACAAAACAAACCAAAAAACCCCTTAATATAATCATGTAGAGCTCATTAAAATAACAGTGGAAATATAGATTAGAAGTCTGCCCATAGACTTGGAACAGAAGATAAAATCAGTTCTATAACATATGAGGTCTGAACAAAAGGATAGAAACGGTGCCTCCTTTCACCAGACTAAAATGTAAAGCTGTCCCCAAATTCACCTCTCAGAAGTATTTATCTTTTAGATATGTTCTACAACTTTACAATTCTTTTAAGCTGGCTAGTCCCATTTACCCCTTTGGAATATGGAGCCACATGACATCCACCTGTTAAGGTCAATTAATTTGTGAAAGAGCTCCAACAGCTTTGAGCAAAAGCTCCTTTCCATTTATTAAGGAATCAGATAACTGCCATATGTTAATTGATAATCCATTTCTCACTTAGAATAGTGAGACAACACAAAAGCATTATTTACACAGCATATTAAATTATTTTTTTTAATATAAATGGATATTTCTATAACAATAAGAGTAAGCTTTCCTATAAGAATTTATCCCTTATTTGTGAATTTATTTTCTCTAATCCAGTTTTTGGAGGAAAAAAAAATATTGACAGAGGAAAAAAGATCTTTCAAATGATTTTTGATTCATCTTTAAAAATGGATTGAAGATTATGGGTATAATAATTTAAAATAAAGAACAGTTCCATAAATATTAGCTTATGATGGAAAACGCATAACTTTATATCAGTTAAGAGATTGTCTTGTTAGCTAGGCCTTTCAGATAGCAAAGTGATGGTGAAGACAAGACTAAATAAAATTATTACAACTTGCTGAGACTGTCATATCTAGAAAATGATAAATAAGTTCCCATTTCTCATTTGAATTTATGCTATTTTTTAGTTGTTGGTTAGTTTGAATGACCACTTTGAATGTCTAACTATAAGAAACATTAAGAAAACCTCCAGAGTGTTTGATGGAGCTAAAAATTCTTATCCATTATAGAGGTTATGTTAAGAAAATTCAGGGGTTGGAAAAAAGAAGTCAATATTTCAATTTTTGTGCTTCCTAAATTTTCTATCATTTTCTCTTTCCAAATATAATAATATAGAACTTCAAAATCCATCAGTCATCACAGTATTTATAAATTGGTGAGAATATACTGATTCACTTATACTTTCACTACCATAGCAGTTTGCAGAACATTAACAATGAAATTTGCTCTCATAAATAATAAAATAGCAAGCCTTGTCTTGAAATACTGTGTTTTGATCATTGCAGATTAGAGAGCTATCACACAAGATTATAAAGGCTAAAATCTTTCCCACAGTCTACAAGTCCTTGGGAAATGTCTATTTTCCAGATAAATCTCAAAATAATATTTTTATTTTATTCTTGTGCACTACAAACTCATGCTACAGCTGGTTCATTTCTCCACTGAGAACAATTAGTTCATGTATTTTCCTCTATTGGATATTCTCTTCCATAAGCTACTTAAGAAGTCATTGTCCTTGATTAACAACAACAAACATTTATTGAGCCTGTGTGTCACGTGCTTTATTAGTCACACTTTTACAAGAAGAGTCAGTCCAAAGCAAACATACCCAGTTAAGTTTCCCTACTTCCAATCCCTCTGAGGACTGCATATATCCAGCCTCTTGGAGCGTTCATTCACATGGAACAGAATCTGTACCTGATCAGTTGATGAATTTTGTGCTTCTACAAATATCATATAGAAGAGTCAGCCTTGCATCTGGGGAGAAGCTGAGGATTAGTAATCTGGATGAGCATTCAAGGAGAGGTCAGGAGTAAGGACTCTGGCTCTGGGTTTATATAGGTCAGAATGGTAACACTGCAGTGGAATGGGAATATAACAAAGGAAGACTTGATCTGCTGGAGAGGAAAGAAGGATCAATTCCATGCAAAAGCATGAAGTAGCATATATTTAGTGTCTGCCACTCAACTTCTCATTGTCTTTGGCGCCATGGAAACAATAGTTCCTTTTCATTTACCTCAGGTAACTAGTGTTTCTTTGTCCACCTAATAAGAAAATTTGTTCTTGAAAAGGATATAGCTTCCTTCACTTTAAAGTGTAAAATACAAATCTTCAAATTCTACCCCATTTGTCAAGTACTGGAGAGGAGAGAGTCAGTTAAAAGGTAAGAATCAATGTATTTATTATGTAAACAGCACCTGCTGATCTGCCACCTTAAGGTCTGTCTGCCTTTGCCCTTCCTTTAAAGAAAAAAAGTGTTTAACCTAACTCTGGGTAGGTTGTTCTCCTTTTGGGGATTTGGAATCATGGGAAGCAGAAATAAGCAACAGCCAATCAAAAAATAGGAAAGAGAAAAATTTTAGATGTTTAATTACTCTTCTCTGGGTATTTCAGTTTTATACCTGACTTATTTTTTAGTTTTGGCCCTATTAAGCTGACTTTGCATCTAGTCACTGTAAGCTCATAAAAGTAAATCACAGATGACAGCTGAGCAATGATTCAGAACTTGCATCGCTCTCTAAGCCCACACTCTGGCCTGCCTCATCTCGCTCTATGCTCTTGGTTCCAAATTCGTGATTACTTATGGTAACTTCATACTTCCTTCAAACTTCACTTCCCTTGATCTGGTTTGCTGATGATAGACTCTAGCGTTTGGATGCTGCTGATTCTCTACTGTTTTGGGTGTTATCTATGGGCAGCAAAGTGTTAACTCAGCAGGCCTAAATTTCTCAAACCCTGCACATTCCAGAGAAAGACCTGTCTTCAGGACAGGCCCTTGGCTGGCTCCTGTAAAATAATCTCATAACTCCCCCAACACCCTACCGCCAAAAGAGGTGCTCTTGCTAAAAGAACTGTGATGGGCAGACAAAACAATAAACATCCGTACATTTAAGTGGCATTGAAGGCTTTTACCATCAAATCTATGCCTAGATTTGTTGTCTCCCACTACTCCTTGCTTCCCGCCCAACTTTGTATCTGTCTTTAGTTACAAAAGGTTACTCACTATTGTACTATTATATGCTTCCATGCCTCTATGTCTCTGGTCATGCTATTGCCTGTGTCTGGAAGATCTTTCCTCCTCTTCTCTATCTTTAGAAATTTTATTTATCCTTTAAAACTCAGTTCGAATATAACATCTCTGGTGACACTAGGTATAATCCAGCAGTTAGAATCAATCGTTCACTCTGTGCTAATTTAGGCATTCAGTTTACACTTTATTATGAATTCATAGTCTTAGAGTTAGTTGTGTGTATCTGTGGCCATCAGAAGATTAAAGAATGGGAAAAAAAGTGTCTATTTTTATATCCTCTAATTTGCAGTAGTGTCCCTAATCATCTGGGTTTGTAGCCCACTGCATAATTTTTTTCTCTGCTCCCCATTTCCACCTCTCAATTTATAATCCAAGTAAAAAGCATAAGTGTTAAGCAAAAAGTATCAGGACAAGCCTTCTAACCTCACCTTTTCACCAGATTGCAACCAATAAATGCAACCCGTATGAATATTCTGGAATCACTTCTAAGACTAGTGCTTTGAGCCTAATAAACAGTAAGTATTTGAATTGAATTTGATTGCAGTAAAAACTACCCAGTGTCTTGGGGCTTCCCTGGTGGCGCAGTGGTTGAGAGTCCGCCTGCCAATGTAGGGAACACGGGTTCGTGCCCTGGTCCGGGAGGATCCCACAGGCCGCGGAGCGGCTGGGCCCGTGAGCCATGGCCGCTGAGCCTGCGCGTCCAGAGCCTTTGCTCCGCAACGGGAGAGGCCACAACAGTGCGAGGCCCGCGTACCGCAAAAAAAAAAAACAAAAAAACTACCCAGTCTCAAAATATTCTCATTGGCCCACAACTATTCATTCTACTAGTCAGATGACAAGTTGTTGAAAACTAAGGTTTTTTGTTTAAGCAAGATTGTAGAATGAGAGTTCGTGTAAGTATAAAAGTGGATTTAATTTGGATACATTATATAAAATATAGAATTATTTTACATGCATGTCTAAATATCAGAAAGATTAATTACTCATGAATAAATGGATTATATATCATACACAAAGAAATTACGAAGGTCACTTTTTCAAAAATAGCACATTCATAATCAATATAATTAGTTCTGTGACCATACCTATTGCTGTCTTTTTACAGAACCCTGACTACTGGATCACAACCAAATTTGTCAGCTGAATTCCAGCTGCAGAATTCATGTTTCTCATAACTATATGAGAGGGAGAAGAGGACTGTCTCATTTTCAAGCCCTAAGTTGAGACCACAGTGTCAGCTGGAAAATGATAAACTTTTTAAATGAGTTCATTTTATGTGGAGATCACTTAGAAAGAATAAATATGAGACCAGTGGTAGTGTATTTTCTGATACATTTCAGATTTTAGCCAAAGATAGAAAGGGTGGCTGTAGTGCTACAGAAAAAATTTTCCTGCCTATGTCAGATAATGCATATAGCTGTCAAAAATAATCTCACTAGACCAATATACATTATACATTTACAGATTCTCATAATATAAATATTCGGTATAATAGAAAAAATTATCACATCAGAATTTTAAATTTAATGATTTAAATCATCTTTTTTTTTCCTTTACTTGCATATGTCTTTTCCAAAAGCTGTAATTTATCCTATGGTATAGTAAGAAACAACAGTTTCCAATAAATGTATGATTGGGATATTTTAGGTTTTTTTAACTTCTAGGTTCATTCCTAGAATTGAAGACATTTTTTTAAATGTTATTTATTTATTCAATGTTTTTTATCTTCAGGTTTTAAAACAATTAAACAACAATAATTCTTGATGTTTAAGCATGTGGATGCAAAACGTGGCATTTAAGGTTTTCAATGTGTGTGCCTACCATATCTTCCTAGCTAAACTTTCTCTACTATTGTACAATAACTGGATGAGTTAGTTATGTTGACCTTCTCAGATTGCTGAATAGTCCAATAACAATGTCTTTCACTTACTGATATCTTGTATTAGTCACAGAACTAAAGATTGTATATACTGCAGTGAAAATCAGCATAGATTTTAGAATGGTTAAACCTGAAGATATTTGGGTTCAAATACCAGTCTAATCCTGTAGCACTTATGTAACCATAGCAAGCTACTCAAACCTTTGTGTCTCATTTACTTCATGTATGATTTAATGATAATAATAGCATTTGGGGTTTCCCTCGTGGTGCAGTGGTTAAGAATCCGCCTGCTAATGCAGGGGACACAGGTTGGAGGCTGGGTCCGGGAAGATCCCACATGCCACGGAGCAGCTAAGCCCATGCGCCACAACTACTGAGACTGTGCTATAGAGCCCGTGAGCCACAACTACTGAGCCAGTGTGCCACAACTACTGAAGCCCGCGTGCCTAGAGCCCGTGCTCCACAAGAAGAGAAGCCACCATGATGAGAAGATTGCGCACCACAACGAAGAGTAGCCCCCGCTCACCGCAACTAGAGAAAGCCTGTGCACAACAACAAGGACCCAACGCAGCCAAAAATAAATAAATAAATTTATATTAAAAAATTAAAAAATAATAGCGCTTAACTCACAGAATTTTTATGAACATGAAATTGGTTAATATTTGAAAAGCTCTAGACAAATTGTAAGTGCTCAATAATTGTTAATTGGGGTTTTAGTCCTAGCTTTGTTACTAAATTACGTGGAACATCAGGCAAGTAACTTACTCTCTTTGGTCAAGTGAAGATAATACACCTTCTTTAATTAGTTATTAAGGTGGCTGTAAGTGCAAAGTTTTAAATTTTTAGTAATTTATGTACTAGCAAAATGAGTGATCAATCTTGAAGGAAATGGAGTAAGGTTAAGGATGTGCCAAAAGTAGGTATAATGGTAAATGGAATATATGGGAAGAGGAGAGAGAGAGAGAGAGAAAGAGGAAGAGGGAGAGAATAAACTAAAATGTTGACTATTCTTGATCTGGGAATTCCACAAACACTAAATAGAATGTGTGACATGTACAAACCAAAACTAATAATGTTTATAAAACACAGAAACCTGGAAAATATTACAAGCTTAAAATAGAGCAATTGTTTTATAAAATGCAATGTGGTAAGTACTCAAAAAATATTCATTATTATGAATACATATCTTCAGAATAATCTTACAATGTGTGTATTTTTATTTCCAGTTTACTAACTGGAGAATAAAAGTTAAGAAAATGTAAGAAATTACCCAAAATCCACAGCACAACCAAAATAACACTAGAGTTGAGGTTCAAACTGTAAGTCCTCTGCAGATAAAGTCTGCATTCCTTCTAAGATAATAAACTGCATCTCATTCCATGAAATCACATCATGTAAGTCGGTCTGAGGCAATGGTGGAAACCTAGGCTGAAACAGCCAACACATCTCACAAAACACTTTAGAAAGATTATGTTTTTTTTCCATTAAAAAGAAGTAGAACATATGGTTCAGGTGGCCAGACAAATAAGTGGCAATGGTTTCATCAATATCCTAAAGGAAGAAGTTGAATAATTAATTGACACTAGAAAACATTAACAATGCAAGAGTGAGAAGAATTGACATTATCTTCTATAGGTTTGTATAAGGTCAACAATGTATACTATATTTTATATTGTAGTATATTATATATATCGAATTCTATAGGGAATTTCAAGGATAGTTTTGCCACTTGCAATTTTAACCTTTCACATTGGCTTTAGAACTTAACATTACACTTCCCATCCACTGGTGAGAAGCAAATTTAATCTATTCTCCTTATATGACACTCTTCTTATATTCCCTACATTCGTGAAGGTAGTCTAACTGCTGCAATTCGCAAATGCCAAAATTTCAGTAGCTTACCACAGTAAACATTTCTTTCTCATTCAGAACTCCCTCAAATGAGTTTTCCTAATCCGTGGGTGGCTCCCCTTCAAGCTGTGATTCAGGGACCTAGGCTTCTTTCATATTGTGAATGTGACTCTTATCCTCCTCACTTGGCTTCTAAGATCTAGGAACCATCTTCAACAGGCAGAGAGCAAGGAAGAAAAGAATATACGTGGGAGGTCTTATAAAGCCTGACCTGGAAGTCTGCAAACTCTATAGCATTTCTGCTGAACACACATGGTACATTATATACACTATAATGTAGATACAATATATATACCTTTGGCTAGAACTCAGTCACATGGTTATGTAATTGAGGTTACTCATCAGTTAGATCCATTAAACTATATCTTGCTTAATAAGTAATAAGCTGTAACCTACCTTCATTGATCAAGCTCACTTTGTTTTCATAAAAACTTGAGTGTCCTCCAAGTCTCACATAGCCTAAACAATAAGATGTTTGCCCAAGTTGTTTTTCAGGAACTTGGGGTCAGCTGTGTCCAGTTTGAGCTCCAGTCGGTTAAGACTGATTGGTATGCCTCCACTCTCCAACTGCGCATGCTCGAGTGTCCGCTCAGTGACCTTTTGACGTCAGAGGGTCAAAAACTCCACCCTCAGAACATGTCAATGCCACCATTTTCTGAACATGCGTCCTATGAAGAAGCCTGTAGCTTGGTTGCACCTGCGCAGGACAAAGATTACCTCACCTTTTTCTTATTGCCAATCACCTTTCCTCACACTTCTCACACCTCAGACCACCTGCTTCTTTATCTCATAAGTATCCAGCCCCTTACCTTCAGGGAGGTGGATTTGAGATTTGTTCTCCTGTCTCCTTGCTTGGCTGCCTGGTTAATAAACCCTTTCTCAGCTGCAAACCTCGACATCTTGGCATTTGACTTGCTGCTCAGCAGGCAAACAAACCTGGTTCAGCAACAGTTACGCCTATCTACAAGGGAAGATGAGAAAGACAGTCTCACTCCATGCAGAGGAAGAAACTTGGTGACAAACTAGCTAGTCTGAGACATACTCTCACTACCTGAAGACATCTCATTTTAGAGTTCCATATATCCAAATACTTCGAGGACCATTCCAGATGCAACCTTCCTAAGAAGTTTTCTGGGTTCTTCCAGCGCAGATGTGATTTCTGCCATAGGTGAGCCATTAACCAAGTTTGCAGGGGTTTTGTTTTGTTTTGATTTCACAGTGCTCTTAAGGAGTTTACCCTAAAGGCAAAATAGATTAAGACTGTGATTCAAGAGCCAACATCAAAAGTTCAAATGCCATCATGTTTACTTATTAATTTCATGACCTTGGAAAGTTGCTGTAACTCTCTGTGACTTTATTTCCTTATCTGTAAAACAATACTCTCCTCAAAATATGGTTAAAACGTTCAATTGGTATAATATATATAAAGCTCTTAGAAGAGTGCCTGGCACATAGTGAGTCCTCAATAAATGTTATCAATTATCTTAAATCTGCCACTTATTGTCCATTCACTTATCTCATTACTTTTACTAAAACAAAAACTCCTGAGGGCCATGATCATGCCTTATTCATTCTGGGATCCTATACCTTCTTTCTATGGTAACTTAGGAATACTAGGCAATCAAATATTTGTTGGACAAAGCAAATAATTTCTTTCTTAGTTTTTATAAAGATTCTATATGCACTGTCATTATATATGATGGAAAAGATAATATATCAGAACAAAATACATTGTGATGCTTCATATTCAGTTGCAAAATATTAAAATATATTCATAATTTTCCCTATTACTTACACAGTTTAGTACATAAATGTCTGCTTAAATGTATAGGATGATATTTATGATTGAATTTTACCCTATGTGCCTATGTGTCCTTTATATTAATGTAAACTCTTGAACAGTGACCAAAAATCATTACAGCTTGATGTCTTTTTCAGTGGCCAGAATGAAATTAATTGGTCTCAGGCCAATTCCTAGTGGACAAGTGTCTAAATCAAAAAACACCACTACAATTAGCATTACTTTAGTTAATAGTTTTAACCACTGAGGTCAAGGATAAAATGAATAATAAAATTTGAACTAACCTTGCAATGCAAGTTGTAACTTCTTCCAAAATAGAGATTGGATAAGCTTAAAGTGATGTCTGCTAATGAGTTAATTTGCAAAATAAAAGAAAGAAATACCAATGAGACTGACTAGGAATTTATGTAATTTTATGAAACCAAATTTTCTATAATAGTCATTCCTTAATAAACATAATAGTCATTCCTTTTCACAAATAGCCTTAACAAGTTTTCTTCATGAAAAATTAAATTTCTACCAAAACTAACAGTAATTTTCAACCTACTATTAATTTTGCAAGTAAAGCTGAGAGTTCAAATACACATATATTTATTTCATTCCCAAGTCACCATGTAGAAGATTCACCGGTAAATTTCTAAAAACCAGGAGAAACACAGATATTCCCTGGGTCTTTACAGAAAGGTAGAAGAAATTTAACCTCTGGATCCAAAGAACTTCATCAAAGGACTTCAAAGTACAAAGGCTAAAAGTCTCTCTAGCAGCAAAAAGGTAAAACCTGAATATTTATCCCTTCACAGGATGATGGGACTCTCTATAAGAGTACAGACATTTTATTTTTACACATGAGATAATTTAGGTTCTGATAAATTGAGTTCATTTACCTAGAGTTACACAGTGATCTCTACTCTTCATGTCATGCTTATTGTTAACCCTAAAAGATTACACATTATTAGAAGTTCTTATGTATGCATACAGGTGTGTATGCATGCATGTGTTTAACATTGTTCAAAGCACTGAGAAAAACACTAAAGAACAAAATAGGCAAAACTCCCTGCCTTCATGAAATTTACATTCTGGTGATGAGAAAAAGAAAATAAATAAGAAATATATTTAATAATGCAATAGTACAAGGTCAGGGAGATCAGTTTGCAAGATGATGTATTAGTTGCTAGGGCTGCCACAGCAACATACCACAAATTAGGTGGCCTAAACAGCAGAAGTTTATTTTCTCACAGTTCCGGAGGTTGGAAGTCCAGGATGAAGGTGGTGGCAGGGTTGGTTTCTTCTTGAGGGAAGGATCTGTTCTAGGCCTCTCCTTGGCTTGTAGGTGGCCATCTGCTCCCTGTATCTTTACATCATCTTCCCTCTGTGCCTGCATCTGTGTCCCAATTTTCTCATCTTATGACACCATTCATACTAGATTAGAGCTCACCCTGATGACCTCATTTTAACTTATTTACCTCTTTAAAGATCTTATCTCTAAAAACAGTCACATTCTGAGATACTAGGACTTAGGACTTCAACATATAAATTTTAAGGGGCTAACAATTCAGCCCATAACAAGAGGAGGAGTGATACTGGAATTTTAAATGGAGTGATCTAGTCTGGTTTCAATGAAAAGGTAATGTTCGGGCAAAAGCATGAAGGAGATAACGTACAAAACAAAACAAGTTGCAACCTTGTTTGTAATAAAAGTTTGTAATAAAAGCCAAATTTCCAATTAATAAAAACCAATTAAAGTTAACTAAGGGGGCTTTCCTGGTGGTGCAGTGGTTAAGAATCCACCTACCAATGCAGGGGACACTGGTTCGAGCCCTGGTCCGGGAAGATCCCACATGCCATGGAGCAACTAAGACCGTGCGCCACAACTACTGAGTCTGCGCTCTAGAGCCCACAAGCCACAACTACTGAGCCCTCACACCACAACTGCTGAAGCCCACGTGCCTAGAGCCCGTGCTCTGCAACAAGAGAAGCCACTGCAATGAGAAGCCCGTGCACTGCAACAATGAGTAGCTCCCGTTCTCTGCAACTAGAGAAAGCCCGCCTGCAGCAACGAAGACCCAATGCAGCCAAAAATAAATTAATTAAATAAATAAATTTTGAAAAAAATAAAGTTAACTAAGGTCAGAACAAAGGCGGTATCTCATAGGACCCAAGGAAAGGCCTTAGCTTGGCTTCAGGAAGGCCCTAAAATCAGAACCCAGAAAGTCTCCAAGAACCTAGGCAATGCTCTGTCTCTCCATGGCTTGTCCCTGCTTCTCTCTGCATGTCTACTTCATTCTCTTCCTGCAGACTTCCCCTCTCTCCTTGTCAGTCCAGTGACTGACAAAGCCTCTCCGTGGTTTGCAGTTAATACCTATTCCATTTTCAGGTGGTTGGAGAGATTTACTAGCCATTCCTGAATGCTAGTTCCAAATTCTCAGGAGAGGAAGACCAACTGGCCCAGGTGACTGTGGACAAAGACCTAGGACCATGTAGAACAAAAATAGCTGTCTTTCTCTGTGGAGGGGCAAGATCCTTCTTTGTGCAGGAAAGATGAGACTTGTGAGCTAAGTAAATGACTCCAAAATAGTCTATGACAGACAGTAAAATTTTCCTCTTCAGCTATTAGATATCACATTTTTTTACAAACTATTTTAGTCCTTTCTCCTTTTTCCACCCTTATACTTCCCTCATCAAAATACACAAATACTCTTCAAATTACTCTGAGCATTCCTTCTCTGGCGTGGAAAGGTAGAAAGCACACAGAGGAAAGGGAGCCATAAAAATTAGTTGAAATCCTAAGTTTCACATTACATAGCCCTGTGATCTTGAGCATGCTACTTTATACCTCTCAACTAGAAAAGGCATGTATTAAAGCTTTTTCACACTATATGTAATTCCTTGTTTATGTAAATCCCCACCTACTTATTCAAAATTCTTTTTTTTTTTAGTTTATTACTTCCTCACCTTGGGCCAGGCACTCTGATAAAACAGTGTATCCAAAGGAGGAGTGGGAGTAAGGAGGGGATCTGACACATTATCTGCACTTTGGAATTAATGTAGGTTGAGTGTTTGTACCTGCCCCCCCATTCATATGTTAAAATCCTAACTCCCAAGTGATGGTATTAGGAGGTGGACTGTCTTTGAGAGGTGATTAGGTTATGAGGGCAGAGCCCTTATGAGTGGGATTAGTGCCTGTATAAAAGAAGCCATGAAAGCTCCCTCACCCCTTCCGTAATGTGTCATGTGAGATTAAAGTGAAAAGATGGCTATCCATGAGAATTGGGCTCTTGGCAGACACCAAATCTCTCAGAACCATGATCTTGAACTTCCCACCTTCCAGAACTGTGAGAAATAACTGTTTCCTGTTTAAAAGCCACCAAGTTATGGTATTTTTGTTATAGCAGCAGACTAAGGCAGAAATTATTATTTGCAATGTAAAATTCCAGTCTGCTTTATGAAAACCTTTACTTATCTCAGGAAAATTCAAAACAAGGTCCTCCTATGAAAGTGAAGCAGAGAATATGGAGATAGAAACTATAAGTTTCTAGAGGACAGAAACTGAATCTTGCTACCTTAAATAATCAGGATTTCACACATTTTAAAAGGAACTAAGTAGTGATCTTTTGTAGACCATGTGCCCCATTCTCATATCTTTCATCTCTAAGCAACTTTTAAGTAGGGAAATTTCAGGCTAGATGGATAACAGGGTGATTCCATGTCAGACTAGTGAGGGATAAAGCAACATGAAGATAGGACAATTAGATAACTATGAAATAAAAGCATTCCTTTTGTCACATACTATTTGTATCATAGAATCTTTTAAATCTCAAAAGATGTTCAATCTCCTTTTACCTCTAAATGGGTCACCCAAAATTTCACATATGATGATGGTTTTGTTTTACTTTACTGCTAATTTCAGCCTCTAACCTCAACATTCATATCTCCCAAATGTAAGCAATCCATGAATAGCTGCACAATTTAGGGTTATTAATTAGAATAAAGTTGGCAGTTTGACTGCAGAGTTCAGCCTGTTTTCTTGTGATTCTTTAATGCGGTTGACTGCCTGCAAACATTTAAATGATTCCCCTGCCACTTTTCTATGTATTTAAGCAAATAGACTATTACAAGAACAAAGACCTACTTGGTTTTTCTAATTTGACAGATGATAAAAGAAGGCTTCAGCAGCTTTGTTTTTTTTCTAAACCCATTTAGCACCAAGAGCATATCCACTTCAACTTTTCTTAGAACTGGTTCATTATGAAAATTGTCTAATAAGGAATAGTTGGACCTAGAGTTTTTATCCAGCCTTGAATGAGCCCAAGCTTGTTTCTCATTTCTTTGTTTCATAATTATGTTCTCTTTCAGCCCATTTTGTTGTCTCCTCCTAAACATGCTCTCTTTTGCAGTATGTTTCCTTTGATTGCGAATACCTCATTATACATAGTAATTTCTATTATAGGTACAATATAAATTCATCAACTGATCTCTAGGTGTCTACTTTTCTTAAATAACCCATTGACAATTTATAATATAGGTGCTTGCTCAAAATCTTATTACTGTATGTTAGAGAAATATAAGTAAATGAACCATTAAATAATAAGAATAGAAAGTATAAATGTTTCATAACCCTGAGATTGAGCTCTGCCCAAGCCAAAGGCTTGCATGCAGATGGCTTTCTTCGAATGTGACTCCAGGAAGCAGATGGTGAGGGGAGGGCAAGGACAGGAAAACATGGAAGGAGGGAAAGTAATGTGAGATTGCAGAATCTTAAAAACTGATGGTTAGGACACTGTTTTTTACTTCTCTGTATGTGGGACAATTTTTGTGGTGTCCTGCAATTGTCTTGAATTGGCTCCCAAGTGTTAATTTTCAGAAATGTTGATAGCTGATTTTCAAACCATGGGTAGTTTGAAATTGGCCATGGTGGTGGTATTTATACCACAGAAATCAGCAAACACTTCCCATCAGAGCATTTATTTTTATCCACAGGAACACCACTCAGGATACTTTTATTGGTTCTATCAAGGTCCACAGATTACATTTTTGTCAAGTTTTATTGGAACACAACCACACCCATTAATTTATGTATTACCTATGACTGCTTTTGCACTAAAGTCAGATCTGAGTAGTTGAGACCCAGATCATATGCCCTACAAACCCTGAAATATTTACTATATGACTCATTACGGAAAATGTTTGTCAATTGCTGTGTTGAACTATGCTGAGTGAATTTTCTGCCTTGGTAAAACAGATACCTGCAGCAAGATTGTTCCATTTACCTCTTTGCCTTTGTTTATCAAGATGATAAGGAGTCTACTCTAACGCTTCCCTGAGTAAAGTTCATGAATATATGTCCCAATCCTTGTGCTTTGCTCCCCATATGTAGGTACATTTCTTGACTCCCTAAATATATCTGCAGCTATGGAGAGATTTTTAAACAGCAGCAGATTTTAAGCTCCCAGACCCTGCATAACCACACCCTAGAAAAACAGTGTAACAAAATTATCCTTTTTGTGGATTTTACCTCTTTTTTCTTTAGCACTGTATATATGAGTCCCTCTTTTGCTTAGCTGCTGGCTTAAGCTACATCTCCATCTTGGCCTTCAGTTTTGTGGGACCCAATGTCCCCATTATTCCATCCATTGACTTCATTATGTCTCTGATCCCAGAGAGCCATGGGGCAACTTTGATATTCATACAGTGATCTTAAGACTCTGCTTCTTTACTTGTTTACTAGGCCTTTGTTGAATTCCATTTTCCCCTCTCCGGTTATGCCCAAGATCCCACCTCTCAAATAAAATGTGCTTAGCTCATACATAACTAAGCAATATACAAAGCTTCTCCTTGATTCTTGGGCTTTTCCTACATTTGATAATTCTCATTGAATTTTTTGAAATGTTATTTAATTCAATATTTGCATAACTATATTTATTTTTAAAGCACAGATGCTCTTTTCCATATTTACTGTTTCACTTATTAACTGTTAATCCCATTACTAATCATAATAGCTGATCAGAATGTAATAAAATGTAAAAACATGGGAAAACCCTTAAAGAATCGGATGCCAAATATAACTCATGCTCTGATTAAAATCCGTTATACTTTTAAAGTATATTTTGAAGTTATCTTGATCAAAAATGCAACCATAAAGACCAAAACTAAAAACAGACCATGTTTTAACTGCCTTTCCTAAGACTCTAAATTTCGGAAGAGTGTCAGATTTGTATAATTATCAGGAAAAGAAAAAGCTGAGTTAGTTCTCCTCCTTTCATCATCAAAGCACATTTTAGGTGTTGTATTTATCAAGAATCTTGCAATAAATGAAATCCAGCTTAAACTAAATTAAGCAAAATGCAAATAGATTCAGCGGGGAAGTTTGGATGTAGTTGGCTAGATCTAGGAGTTCCCCTCTGTTTCTGTGTCTCTCTGTCTCTATATCTCTCTCTTTTTGTCTCTCTCCATCTCTTGTCTCTGCTTCCCCCTCTGTTGGCTTTATTCTCATGCCGACTGTCTACATGTAACAAAATGATGTCCTATAACAGCTTTAGCTTACATATTAAGCTGATAGACATCAGAGAGAAAAAGAGCCTCTTTACCAATAGCTCAAGAAAATGTGTCCTGGGACTTTGATAGTCCCAACCAATGGGAACACATCTGTCTTTTCCTGACTCAATCAATGTGGCTAGGGGGAAAATGATATACTGTGATTGGCCAGGGCTGGATCACATGCTGTCACTGTGGTATTTGAGGGAAAGCCACTTAAAAGCCTCAAATAAAAACATAAACAGCAGAGGGAGGGAAAAGAAGGTCATTGTACCTACCAACGTTTTCACTATGGACTATAAATAGCTGCTTGTTCCTAATGTGAAAATTCCCACTATGATGAAGGTACGTACTGACATGAAATATAACTAAAAATTGAATACTATTGCTCTTCTCTGGAAGGGTTTGCTCCAATTCAGATGAAAGAATAATGAGTAAGTGGGTGAATGAATGAATGAATGAATGAGTGAGTGATGAAACTTGGACTCATCTTCTTCTCTTGAAGAACTTCAAGGTCAAACCAACCATTTGTCAATTCTTAAAAGAAGTATAATCAACCAGGGGTTGAAGTCACTATCTGTCCAGTGTGTATCTATACTCCTGAAACAGGCCCAGACCCAGTAAAGCTAACAGAGACAATTTAGGCCTGGGGAACTGGTCAGGTTTCAACAGCAAAGTTCTCAAGAACATGGATGTTAAAATATTTTAAAATATCCCGTTAAAGACAAGGAAGTCATAATCAGGTGGCTCACTTGAAACTTGTGTATCCCTGGATTTTGCAAATGGTCTCACTTTTCAATGACCTAAAATTCCAATCACAACAGACATTTAACAATAAAATTCCTGATTATTTAACTTAATCAACACAGAACATTCAATCATTCATTTGTCCAATTTTTGTAATGTTGAGCAAGTCACAAGTGACTTATTTTTTTAAATATTCTCCATTCTTCCCCCCAGTACCTAGCTCTTTACCTTCCCTTTCCTCTCCTCATCCTCTCCAAATTCCATACTAAACACTCCAGGTTGAATGAATCTACTTGCTTTGTAAACACAGCACTCAATTTTAGCATTTATTTTATTAATATGTAATTATGGGTATGTGTGTGGGCATTTTCTCTATTAGATGATAAATATATTGAGAACATAGCCCCATTAATAATTATATCTCTAATTCCAAGTCTAGTGGAAGACTAGCAGTTATTCAGTAAAATAATTTAGTTTATTTCCAAATTTTCAAATGGAAGTACCTATGTGTACTTGGAATAAAATCAATTTTAATTTAGAAAGAATAGGAAGCCTTCATAAGGATTCTGACTGAGATTTCTTGGTACTTTTAAGGGCCCTAGAAATTACTTGCTATGATTTCAAATTCAAAATGTAAGACTTTTCTTTCCCTGATATGTGTAAGAAGCCATGTTTTTTTCTCTCTCTCTAAGAGAAAAAGAAAAATAGTTTTTTTTGTGGATAAAGGCAAAAGTGAAGGAAGAGTAGAGAATGAGACAGAGATTCTTAAATGGTCACATGCAAAGATTTTACATTTGATGGATGTTTACATATTTTCACTTTGGAGTCAGTTTGATCCTGTATGAAGTGAGAAGGAAAGATACTGTTATCTTTACCTAACAAATCAGTAACTAGAAAATTAAGTAACTGGAAAGTTAAGGAACTAGGGCAAGTTCATGAATCAAGTTAATACATAAGTTCAGTGCGTAATATGGAGTAGGATTATAATTACAGTAACATATTTCAATCTCCTTCACTTATTATTACATTACCTTTGACCAGAAGCATCACTCCTTTAAGCATCATTTTTTTTTCATTTTGAAACAGGGATTAAATAGCACCCACCTGATAAAGTCCTGGTGAGGAAAAGGAAAGAATGCATGGAAAGCACTGCTCACTGGGAAGTATTGTTTTGCAGCCACTTCAGCAGCTCTCTCTGGCTTCACCCTGCCAACCTGCCTCGTTTAAGAAAATGTTTGCTTAGAAAAGTCAGAGCAAAAGTGGAAAATAACCATATGTTGAACTTACTGAGATGTAAGGAGAAAGGCACTAGAAAAAACTTTGACAATTCATTCTGCAGACCAACAAGAAGTGTTACCGGTTGAAAATGGATTGATTGCCATAAGAGAAAGGGCTTGTGGCTCAAGGTGGTGAAGCAGCCTCAGGGCACGATGGACAGGATGAGAATGTATAAATAC
Organism: Physeter macrocephalus; assembly: GCF_002837175.3. Classification (NCBI taxonomy): domain Eukaryota; kingdom Metazoa; phylum Chordata; class Mammalia; order Artiodactyla; family Physeteridae; genus Physeter; species Physeter macrocephalus. Next base: position 44,259,863 of record NC_041220.1, on the reverse strand, counting down.
CAAACACCATTTCTCCATGACATATTTGAAGAGAGGACAATTGAAAAATTAGGTAAGACCTATACTAGCCAATACAAGTAAATTTTGCAGCCTCATAAAAATTTTCTATATTGAAATGCTAGTTTTAAGGACTTAGACACTAAAGTACATATTTTAAGGAAAACATGATGGTGATATTGGTGCATATTTCATATGCAAATTGCTTGATATTTACAGACTTCTAAAATTTGAAACCAAAAAGTTACTGAAGACACTTGTATTAGGTGTGAGGAGAAACTGTGTAAGCTAAGTATTATAAGGTCTGGGTTAGCAATTTAGACAATTTGTCAGAGTCCTTTCAGGCCCATAAGTGTTACAACTTTCTATTTCATTTAATATTCAACAAATATTAACTTTAGATTCATTCTAGTTCTCATGAATCAACAATTTAAACATTTTAAAAAGATAATACAGATTTTTTGGGGGGAGGCCGCACAGCAAGGCTTGCAGTTCCCTGACCAGGGATGGAACCCGAGCCCCTGCAGTGGAAGTACAGAGTCTTAACCACTGGACCACCAGGGAAGTCCCAATAGAGATATTTTAAATGTTTGTTAGAGTTTATTCATATGATGTTCTTGCTCTAACTGGAAAAAATTTAATATAGTAAATAAAATGAGCATCCTAATATTTGCATTTTGATAGTTATTTACCTGAACAAGAGTATATACCTCTGAAATGAGAAGTAAGAGGTAGTTCCTTAGCATGGTCCCTAAAATCAAAGAGTCCTTTAGGAAGAAAATATAATTGAAGAACAGAAACCAATATCTCTGATATCTTATTATAGTTATTACTATCATTTTTTGAAAAAAACTCTTGGTTCCCCCTTCCGGTAATTATTAATTATGTGATGAGTTCTAAAATTAATAATATGCAAAAGCTCCTAGTATCTTGCACACTTCCAAGTCCCATGATCACAAATAATGCTATCTTTTCTCCTTCAGCTTCTCACCACCAAACATCCTACCTTGTGCAGTTCATTTCTTTTGAGCTGCAGAATCTGATACTGTGCAGAGAAAGAAAAGTTGTGAGAAATGAAGAAGAAAAACTTGTCGCGAGAGGCCAAGAAGATACATATAATAAACTTGAGAGGAAAAGGGGGTGGGGGGGAGAAAAGAAGTCACATGGGGTAGAGTAGCATGAAGAGAGAGGGATATTTTCTGATGTTGGGTGGTGAAGGTAACTGAAAGTGGAGTGAGAAAAGATTATGACTATATATTGAGTTTTTATTAGAGGAAGCTTTATTATTCAGACACTGGAATTCTCTGGACATATAGGTCCAGGAATCAAAAGAGTTACATTTGGGTAGCTCATCTAAGACTCTGAAATAATCCTGGGATAAAAATCAGAACTGCTAGGATTTAAAATAATAATACAGTCAACTTTCTCTGAATTAGAAAGTCAAAAAACCATTATGAAGATGACAGTACAATGAAGGCAAGGGTTCAAAGTTGAGAAACATATCTATTTAGAAGTGGATATACAAGCCATAGATCCAAACAAATGGGGCCTTACAAATAAGTCTGCTAAACTGAGGAAACAAAACATATTCCCTTAAGAAGTGTTGAAATGGGGTATAGTCTTGGCCAACCCACTGCCGTGTACATCCACACATCCCCATATTCAGTTTCTTAAGAAATTGGAGTCCTTATTAGAAGAGTTCTAAGTTCACCTTGCATGGTGAAGTGAGTAGCTCCTTCCCATCTCTCCATGGTCAATACCAAATCTTTGAAGGGCTTGATGCTAACAAGGGACTTAGAATTTTTAAAAATTTTTGAATTATGTATGTATATTATTTGCCAAAAGAATTTAGAAAATAGGCAAGAAATAATATTTTATGAAGTGAATAAAATTCTGAGCCATAATTGACATTGCATAGAAATGTAGAATATTACAGGCAGAGAAAGGCCACCATTTTAAATTAGTCTTCAAGCCAGTTTTGCATTGGGACTTAAAACTGTAAAGAATAGCATATGTATAAAGGGACTAACTCACTGCCCTAGAACAGAGTAGGCAAACGATGCCCCAGAGACCAAATCTGGCCCACTACATGTTTGGTGTGGGTTTTGTTTTTTGTTTTTCATTTTAACCACTAACGAGAATGGGTATTATTTTTAAGTGGTTGTAAAAAATATCAAAAAAAGAATTATATTTGGTGACATGTGAAAATTATTTAAAATTGAAGTTTCAAGATCCACTGTAAAGTTTTATTGTGACACAGTCACATTCATTTACGTATTGTCTATGGTTGGTTTCATACTGCAAGGCCATAGTTGAAAAGTTGGGGCAGAGACCATATAAGGGCTGTACCACCTAAAATTTTTATTAGCTGACCCTTTATAGAAAAAGTTTGCCAACCAGTATACTGGAACAAGAATAGAATAGAAGACACCTCTGCCTCTGCCAATTTCATAAATGTACACAAAGCCAGGGGAAATATATTCGGTCCCCTGGATAAGCTGTCCCAACTCTAGTGGACAGCTCCACAAAGAACAATAGAACAAGACATGCAGGCTCAGAAGTAAGTTAAAATGGAAGTGATTTGGAGTAAAGAATTCATACTTTCTGTTGAAATCCATTGTTCTTTCAAAATCTCGTAGATTTTCATTGTTGGTGAAGGAAAATGAGGACACATTAGAAGCTACCAGGGGATCCAGATAACTAAAATTCAAACTGAAGTGCGGGGATGAATCTGATAAACCAAAAGTGATATAAATGTCTCTGCCTTTAAAAGATGAAAGATCCCAAAGGGCTGAAATAAAGTTTCCCTTCTTAATCAGTGGACTTCACTAGTTACAGGTTAGGACTGGACCTAAGAAGAATTACCGTGCTTGCATTCAGAACTCAGTTGGGATAGAATTGGTTACACATTTGCTCTGGTTTGGGCAAAAAAGAATATCTTTCAGTGGTAAATAACTATTAATATTATTATAAAGTAAGCAGAATTTATTTTTCAAACTACTGTTAAGTGACACCTAGAAAGTACAGGAAATAAATAGTAAATGCCCTTCCCCCAGCCTAAAGTAGAGAAGTGAGACTGTGATAAACCCAACAAGGCTCTGCTTGGCAGTGTTTCTGGAGTCCTTCCAGATAAATTACACAGCACTCGCCAAGCCCTCCTCCTCTGCCCCCAGTAAAAGAATGAAAAGAAAAAAAAAAAGAAAAGAAAAGAAAGGGACTCAGTGTGTGATAGATTGTCAATACAAGGATCATCTGAAAGTCCCATTTACATATCGGATTTGCCTTTGAAGGCATCTCTGAAGATTGACCAGGGTAAATGTGTTAAAAGGGTAAAATTTTTAACTCATAAATTTCCCAGTTCTTTCTACCTTGTTAAATACAGAGAATGTACTCTCCCTAGTTATTTTCTCCCTGATGAAATGTGTCTTTGTCAGAATATCATGATGCTGAATCAGATAGTAGTCAGAAAGAAGTAGATGGAGTAAGAAAAGCCTTTTTGTGAGATACTAAGATTACCTACATAATAAAAGTAATTAGAGACTGGAAAATAAATCAGGAAGAAAAATCTGCATTGATTGGGAGATACTGAAAAGCGGGGTTTATTATCACTTATTTACACTCAAATATATTTTCAGGGATTGGTTTTAGAGAAAGACAGACTCCAAAGCAAAATAAAGTAGAAGAGAATTAGAGAGAAGAGAAAAGAGAAAATGAAAAGAGTCCCCAAATTCGGATATCAGAAGTATCACTACGTTTAGTTTTTCTGCATACCTATTTGAATACGACCATGAATAAGATGAGATCAGGAGTTCTAGGATTCATAAAGTTTGTAATATACTTTTATCATGTAGAGCACATATTCAATAGGTGATTGCTGCATTTGACCTTTTATTTGGAATAGTATTTCATTCACAGGGGATGAATCAGATTGAAAACCTAGGTAACCAGCCATAGAATTTCACTGCACCCTAAAGATTGTTGGTTGACCGGCTTTAGGCATGCCATCTTGGACATCCCTTTGCTTTTATATTAGTGTTGACAAATCATTTTTCCATAAATTTCCCCCCGAATTTGTAAACATTTCACCATAAATCCTCATTTTTGAGATGATGCAATACTATTCACTTTTCTAGAAGGCCAAAAGACTCAATTTTTCTCTACTCTTGAGAATATCTTGACAGCATATTTACCTCTTATGCTCGAAAAGGAAGATAAATAAATCAATGCACAGTGAAATATTTATGTGCGTAACATCCTTTCTAATGCATTATCAAAGTATCTGCTAGCACCACGTAAATAAAAGTTTAAAACATTGTGTTTCTCTAATCAGACAAAGGGTGTCACAAAATCTTTGAAACGTAAAGGACTAGCACATTTGGGGTGAAATTTTGATGCACTGGTGCAGAAATCAGACAAAATTGTCTCCAATCCGACCTCCCACAAGTGAGGAAATAATTTATGCTCAAAGATTGAACACTTTTTTTTCAACGTGGAAAATACTGTTTTTAAAAGTGGCTTTTAGAGATATCCTGCTACTGAGTAGGAAGGTGAATTTTTGTGAAGAGCAAACATATTCAAGAGAATGACTTTTGATGAGTGGCAATTACTTACTCCTCCACTGAAGAGAATTACTATGTCAAAGAGTCAGTAAAACATATGTACTCATTCAATTCAACAATCATTTATTGAGTATCTTCTTCATGGAAGGCAATGTATTAGGTGTTGAGGTATAAAGATGAGAAAACCACAGGCTGATGTGAAATAAATATGCCAATTTCTCCACTATAATGCCAAATGTGCTAGAGAGTCACAGTGTGCTGTTGGGGAGGGAGAAAAATTATGCTGACTGTGCGACTGAGGACCACTTCATGCCACATGTGGGTTGAAGCTGGGACTTCAAGGATTGTAACTAGTTGTGATAACATGGAGGGAATGTGGAAAAAAATTGAGCAGAAGTAGAAAAGTTCACTGGGAATGAGGTAGGAAGGAGAGGTGTGAGTGAATAGACTAGAGGAACTAATTTCAAAGACACTTCAGAGATAGAATTAATAGAGCATAGGGCATAGTGACATAAGATTTGGGTAAGAGAGTCAAAGTTGGAAAGTTTTCATTTGGAGCATCTTCTTGCAAAGTTATGTTCCTAGGTGATACTGAAAATTCAGGATAAAGGGTAAGTTTTCAGCATAAGTAAGTTGATTCTGTTTTGAGCATATTATATTTAGGTTGACTATAGGACATTCAGCTAGAATAACCAGCAAGCAGTTTAAAATCCTAGTCTCGGGAACTCAGGAGAAGCTTCAGTCAGTTATTCATTCAATGAATAGATATTGAGTATAATGCATATATCAGGCACTGTAGTAAAAACAGAAAGTATAAAAATTAATTAATATGACCCCACTCTTTAGCAGCTTCAAATCTAATGGTAGAGTTAAATCTATAAACACAAAACTACAAATCAATGTGAAGTGTGGGTCTCCTAAAAAATAAGAGTTGTCTACAAAGACCATAGAAGGAAAGCGGGGGAGAGGGGAGACACAACTTCACCTGAGAAGAAGGGAAAGCTGGTATTAGGATTAAGGCAGGGCTACCTTTAGGAAAGGTGGACCCTGTCTTCTTACTCTCTTTAGCCAGAACTCCTCTTTATGGACCTGGTACATCCTGCTAGGAACTTGCGTAGTGATACCACTCGACATAATGCTCCTGCATTTAATATATTTCTACACCCATCTTTATGTGAACTTCTGCACCTGCCACTTGCAATGAAAAGTTTTCTCATAGACTAAGGTAGGTAACAGGACATTAAAGATAGATATTATTTCAAATATAGAGCTTCTTTCCCCCTTGAACTCCAAATTTGTACCTATAACTGTCTATTTGTTATCTTTACTTGATCGCAAACTTATGATATTCAAAACAAATTTGCTAATAAACCTTCCTACCTCTCACCCTGCAAAACCATTTGCTTCTCTCTCAAAATTCCTCATCTCAGTAAATGGCGCCTTTGGTTCTCAGGGCAGCATTTAGGGTGACTTTTAAAAAATCTGATCTAGTTATTCTTCAGTTTGGGCTTTCCAACCTTCTCAGAGTAGAAGGTAAAGTCCTCACAATAATCTATAGGGTCCTAAAGACCCTTATGATCTCCTCTCTGAAATCACTCCAAGCAGACCCTCACACTTCCCTGGTGTTTCTCAAATACAATCGGTATATTCCCATCTCAGGGCCTTTGTACTTGCTATTTCCTCTGCATCACATGTTCTTTCCTCAGACATCCCTATACTTTGCTGTCTTGCCTCAATCAACAATTTACTTAAGTTTCTTGTTTTCATCAGACAGAACCTACTGACATCACACTGTCTAAAAGTTTAATCTTATTCCTCACACATATACACATGCAATATACTTCCTCTACTTTTCTTTATTTGTCTTATTTTTCAATACTTTCCACTAGAATTTAACTTCCATGAGGTCAGAGTTTTGGTCATTTTTTTCACTCTTATATCCTCTGTACCTAAAACAGTGCCAGAAACATAGGAGGTGACCAATAAATATGTCAAATTAATACTTTAAAGCTGAATGAATTATAACCCTTGAATAATTGCTAAATATATTCCTTTAATAGGAAGGAAGGAGGAAGAAAGGAAAGAAAGATGGAAGGAAGGGAGGAAATTAGGATAGAAGGGAGGGATGGGGGAGGGAGGGGAGAAGAGGAAGAGGAAGAGGTAAAAAAGGAAAAGAACAAAGAGGGAAAATAGACAATGCATTTTCCCAGAAAATTTACAGGGTATCCATACAAGATACTTGTTCACATTAGGAGAGCCTCAGATCTTCCTGTCAGAGCTTAAACTGAATGTAGGACCAAATATTCAGAGATGTTTTGCTTAGGATTAGTTAGCTTCTCTGTAACATTGGACTTTTCTCAATTACCAAAGTAGAAGTAATCACTCCATTTTTCATTTTTCTTAACATTATTTTGTGTATAATCCTCTGATGGTACTGCCAGAAACCAGAATAAGTGATTTCATATTTTCAACTGCTTCTGCCTGACTGTGAAATAAAGAGGGCCATGATATTGTATCATTTCTCTTGGATCCCCAGTCTAGCATACTACCTAATATGTAATAAGTCCTCAATAAGGTTGACTGAATTTAATTGTGTGGACAATAAGGAAATATAAAGAGCAACCTTAGAAGTACAAACTTACTCAAAATTAACTTTAATAGACACCTCTATCCCTCCTTCCCCATCCTGTCCTTTCAGTATGGTCAGATTTGAATGAGTGATAAAATAAACACACACACACACACACACACATTTATTTTTTCCTATGTAGCCATGCCCCCAAGTTCTCAGTCTTCCAGGTCACCCTTCAACCTACCCTTAAATTTAAACATTACTTACCTAGAGCCTATACCTTGCTGACTGTGAGAAATCCGGTCCCTTTGGCTCGTACTTTTGGTATTTTTGGCTCATTTCCTCTGACCAGTACATGCCTAATTACTCAAAAATCTGTGGGTCTCTTTGACTCACTTCCACTACAAAATACACATACCTACCTCTCCCTCTATCTTTTAAATTACCACTCATCTGAGACCTTTGAATTGAACATTCTAAGTGTTTAGAAATAACATAATAAAAATTAAAATTAATCCTTAAGTCTGAAAGATCTTCCCTTACTCCTTGTCCCTAGTGGTTACCCTTCCCCTTCACCCAGATTTGTCACCATGGTCGTAGGGCTCACCTCTTAAACTAGAGCTTCATAAATTGTCTCTTCGTTAAGTCCCTGGACTCTATATACGTCTGAGTCCTCAGATAACATAATGATTATCTGTACAGCGATATCCCTACTTAAAACAATTCCATTATGAAACAGATTTATTTAGCATCCTAGCCTGAAACATTTGCTTTTGGATTATTCTCAATTTGGGTGTCTCTGTAGAAAAATAAAATTATATTTTTGGTATTTATCTAACATCTGCATGACTATAAATACTCTTAAGAGTCTTAACTTCTAGAAACAAGGGAGAGTCTGCCACCAAAAATATATGGCTTCTATCCTTAGAGCTATTTGAAGTTCAGAAATATTAGAGTTCAGCCTCAAAACAATATATTAAATAAATCAATGTAAACAAAGGAATTAAAATAATTATTGTGTAAAGTGAGCATTGAGGACTCTACAACTTAGTACCAAGGAAAGTGGGACCATTTATCAATATCCTCAGCCATTCAGAAACTCATTCTGGGTCCTGGAATTATTTCAGTGGGATAACTAAAACAATTTTTGATAATAATTGTTTCTGAGTACTTATAAGGGTATAAACCTGATTGTCCAATGAATGAATGGTGACAATTTTAATTTTGAACTGAATTTGCTTTCCTAACATTTCTATTTACCAAAACTTTCCATTAAATAATAATTGCTTTGGGTTATATATATATATTTTTTGCGGTACGCGGGCCTCTCACTGTTGTGGCCTCTCCCATTGCGGAGCACAGGCTCCGGACGCGGAAGCTCAGCGGACATGGCTCACGGGCCCAGCCGCATGTGGGATCTTCCCGGACCAGGGCACGAACCCGTGTCCCCTGCATCGGCAGGCGGACTCTCAATCACTGTGCCACCAGGGAAGCCCACTGTGGGTTATATTTTGAGAATTGCATGCTCATACCTTTTGGCCAGTTGCTTTGTTTAAATGTGTTTGAATCTTCACGGCCCTTCAAGGTGGGTCTTTTCTATTTTTTTCAGGCGAACACAGATAAGAAAGTAGATTTAATGGCTCTATAGCTCATGCTCTCAGTCCACTATACTACACTGCTCCAAAGAGAATGAATATAATAAACCATTTATTTCTCTGATTCTTGCAATATTGAAGAATCCCATGAAGTTAAGAATAACACAAAGGATAGCCTGAAGGTAATTGTAGTGCAAACACGTATTAATTACAACTATGAGACATTTTTATTACTCAGGATTACCACATTCTGTCATCTGAATGATCTCTTGCCTGTTCTTTCAAAAAATATTTACAAATATGTTTTTATATTTACAGAACACATTATCTATACTTTTTACTTAAATGTTTTCTTAGTGTACTATAACTGCAGAATTTTGCACATTTCCTAAAAGTATATTAATTATCCTATTGACTGAGTTTGTTCAGAGAATTCATTTATCCTAGTATGTAACCATCACTTTTTAAGTAGTTGCCTGCTTTCTTAATACAATTAGAAGTATTTTTATTATTAAAAGGGGCTTCAATTTAATGTGTCAAAACTGAAAATTTTCAAAATCTCAGCCTTAAAATGTCAACATCATTTTATGCATATGTATCTGTGACTATAAATATTCACTTTTAAAATATCATAAATTATATATAAACAAATGAATTAAAACCCAACACAACCATATCTAACAAAACCAGCATTTCTGATAAATTATACAGCACAAATTACCAAGAGATGTCTTCGTGAAATCACTTTAGTGAACTGTGAGATTATATAAACAATTAAATCATTGCTCACTATTATCATTGCAATTAGGCATTTGTTATTCAAAGATTTTTACAAACTTAATAGCGATGTCTGCTTTCAAGTGGAATGGAGCAGCTTGCAACTGATCAGTCCTTCACTTAGAGCAATCAGAAACGCTGGATAAATGGAGAATTCAGAGAGCTACTTAGACAATGAGAATCAGAAGAGCTAAAATTCCAGAGAGAGAGAAGAACTTTGAAAAGTTAAGTTTACCTCTATAGCCATTTTTACCCTGTAGCATTTGCCAATTATGAGTGTGGGAGGGACCTTGAATAGAGTATATATCACTTCCGTGATTAGGTTACATTGACTTTAAGGAAGAGATTACTGTTGCTGGGCTAGGCCATTCCTGGTGAGAGATTCCAGATGTGAGAGGTACTGAGGGAGATCCTCCTTTGCTGTGTTTGAAAATGGAGGGGGGCACATGGCAGGGCACAGCAGGTAGTGTTTAAGAGCTAAGAGTAACCCCTGGTCAACACACAACAAAAAGATGGGGACCTCAGTCCTATAGCCCCAAGGAACTGGATTTTCCCAACAGCCTGAATGAGCTTGAAACCTGATCCTTCCTTAGTCAACGCTTCAGATGAGCACACACCTAGTTGAAACAATGTCAGCCTGGTGAAACTGTGAGCAGAGAACTCAGTCTTGCCATGCCCAGACATCTGACCTACAGAAATATAACCTGATAAGTGGGTGCTGTTTTAAGCTGCTAATTTTTTGGTAATTTGTTATGCAGAAATTCTAAGCAAAGTAGAAGGCTGAGAATCTGCTAATTATACTGATGAAGAACCATTGCATGGAGAAACCAAAAAAGCTTTTGGTGGAGATTTCCAGAAGCCTCAAACGTGTGACCAGTTTCTGTGTGAGACAGGAAACTGAAAACTTAAACGGAAAACCTCTGAAAAGCAGATCTGATTTTCAGCAGGTTTGTAAGATGGGTAATGTCCAAGAAAACTCACTAGATTCTCAGTTGAAAATCCCAGAGGGACAGGGGTGGAGCACAAACAGACTGAACCTAACCAGGGCTAAAACCAGCCTCTACTCAATTAAATCACTGATGGATTAAGGGACCACTCTCTTCAACTAATAGAAAGGGTAAACTCTCTCCAGAGAAAGATAACATCATCTACAATATCCAGCATTCAATCAAACATAGCTCATCATGCCAAAAGTCAGGACCATGTAGTTGAAAACAACAGATAATAAAACCAGATCCACCAGTGAAACAGATGGTAGTTATTTAACAAAAAACTTTAGTGTGGGCTTCCCTGCTGGCGCAGTGGTTGAGAGTCCGCCTGCCGATGCAGGGGACATGGGTTTGTGCCCCGGTCCGGGAAGATCCCACATGCCATGGAGAGGCTAGGCCCGTGAGCCATGGCCGCTGAGCTTGTGCGTCCGGAGCCTGTGCTCCGCAACGGGAGCCTCTCACAACAGTGAGAGGCCCGCGTACCGCAAAAAACAAAAACAATAACAAAAAAAAACTTTAGCGTAACTGTTATCGATATGCTCTAGAAAGTATGAAAACCATGATGAACAGGTAAAGTGAAGAATTTCACCAGATAATTGAAGTATGAACAAATAAATCATATAGAAGTTCTGAACTGAAAAAACATGCAATACCTAAAGTAAAGCATTAATAAAGCATCATAGGTAGGCTTCTATTATCTAAGAAAATTCATGTCAGAGTTCTCTGAAATGAAAAAAAATGACCAAATAGTCATTACTCAGCTTAACTCATGGTATTTTTAATTTAAAAGTATAACTATGTAATTTTACAAAATAACACTTAAGAACCATTTCCAAATTCCTAACAGCAAAAGGATCAACAGTGGTTGTTATTTAAATTCATGTCCAGCTATACACTTGAGAAGGATTTAAATTTTTGTTCTTCAAATATGGAAAATAAAATAAAATACCAATTAACTGAGAGAATATCCAACCTTTAACATGCAAGTTATTGGAATTCTGGAGGCACAAAAATTCAAATATTGGTAAAGCTTAGGAAGTCCCATAAGTCTAAAGCTAAACTTCTCTGACGACTTCAGGTTGAATAAAGAAAGATTCAAAAGTTGTTTTGAAAGATACTCCTAATTACTGCTTTTTAAATTCATAAAGTATTATCACAAGTGTCCTATTATGAAATGTCTTTAATTTGATTTCCCTCAGAAATGTGAGAAATTGAAAAGAAACTAGCCCAAAGATTAATCTTACTTCTTAATCCTTTGTTATAATCTGGTCATAAGGAAATTTAGAAAGTGCTTAACAATAAATAAGCAATTCCATGCATATCATATTCTGTTTGATCCAAGGAAACACAGATATTCATTTACCAAGGTATTGATTCCATTTATATATCAATTATTTTTGTTTTGTTCTTAAATATAACATTGAAGATGTTTTTTGAACATGGAAACTAGGTAAAATGTTTTACATAGGGAATACAGGAACAACCATACACTAAAATGTTTTTCATTTCTACTTCAGAAAATTTTACTATTCCAAAATGGTGTCAACTTTCTCTTGAAAGATTGTTTTTTATGCGAAAAATCTCCTTGTTGCAGGATTCTTAAGATAGTATACTAGTAAAGAATATTAGCTATTATTATTACATTTATAAAATTATTAATGGACAAATAAAAAAGAAAAAATATTAATCAAAGTCCCCCATTCTGGTTAAGAGAAATTTATTAACATTTATTAATTAGAAGACCATAATTTTATTTTTCTCAAAAAACAAAATATTTTATGTGATCATAGTTAACTATATCCCACAGGGTTTTAAAATATACTTTACATAAAATGGTAAGAGATATCACAACAATCAAGTTAAAATCAAGTATAAAATCATTTTGGAAATAATAATGACAAATTTAGGCTAGTAATACATTGGTTTATTGTAAATTATTATGAAATATATTCCAGATTTATTCATATATATAAATTATAATAAGCCTTTTACTCTTAAAAAACGAATATTCTCTTCTCTTATACCCATTGTTGAATATTAGAGACAAGTCTCCTGAAATGGGGTAAAATGAACTCTTTCTTTTTTAGTAGTCATTAAAATGAAACAAACCTGTAAAACATTTAGGATCTGAGCTTTAGACATCACTATGAATTACATTTTTCGAATTTTGGACCTTTTCAGTAATTCAACACTTGTATTTATTTCAAGGTTAGTCAGTATAAAATTTCACATTGGTATGTGAATGGTTTTTATTTCTGGTCTAGGTCTTAACTATGCACTACAGGTGTATGCTAAAAATGACTTAGCAAAGAAAATAATATTGAGTCTTCCAGCTTCCCAGATTTTAATTGCTAAGTTGAAGAATGACTAATAAACACTAAATAAATGAGAAAAGATCCAAGAAATATAATACCCATATTTATCATTATTAAATTTGGGTTATGGTTTATGCTTATGTAACTCGTATCTGAGATGCCTGGGGCTTGCAGTCTACGTTGTGTTACAGTAGGCAAGGCAAAGAAAGAATGACATTTTGGTTGGCCTGAACCCCCATTCAGCACTTGAGGAAAAAAATATTTCCTTAGATTTAACTTTACACAGATGAAAGAGAATGAGCTTTAGAGTTGACAGATCTTTGTTCCAATTCTGCTCCAGCCCCTTGTTAGCTTTTAGAAATTAAACAAGTTTCTTAATTTATTTTAACCTTAGTTTCTTAATCCGTGAAGTGATATGCATTGTAGGTATTCTTGCCTATATAGGAATTGTAAGGGAGCAGGAAATTTCTCCCTCTACCCTCTTGAGTTCTTGTGGCTGGAGTAATAACACAATTGACACAGACAGATTAACAGAAGAAAAAGAAACACATTTTAATTCATGCCCACAGAGGTCCCATAGAATTGGGACCTAAGAATGGGCCAAAGCAGGTAGCTTTTATACTTTTTAGACAAAGAAACAATACATTTGTGAGGAAATGACAGGACAAAGAAACTTGGGTTTTGGGTGCTCAATTAGTGAAGAATCTATACAGAGTTTGGGTTTAGAGTAGTATATTAAAGAAGTAGCAAGGTTTGTTTATACAGGCTTTTCAGCTCTGGATTCCCCATCTCTGGTGATAAGGGGTCCTTCTCCCTCCAGATGCAGGGAGTGCACCTTTCATATAAGAGATTTATGTCCTGCTTTCAAGGGGACAAAGGAGGATCAGAGTTTCCTTCTTGCATTGGCAGCTTCAATTCAAAATAATAAATATGCCATTTGTGGCACATGTTGGGGGGACCTGCCCTGAGCCCCAGTAGAATATAAATATATATTTAAAACTTTTGGCTCTTAGGCATTCAATAGATGGTAGATGTTCCTGGATGGCATGATCCTGTACTGGCAAGTACTCTATTCAGTAGTTCAAAAGAGTTAATTAACACAAAACAATGTTAACCAAATCTGAGGTATGTGTAAAATGACTAAAACTAAAATTCATGGTATGCTCTGCCTCTTGGAATCAAATCCCACATGAACATTTCTCATCTAGCTAATACACAAGTGTTGTGATGAATTTCTCAACAGTTGCTTTCATACTGAGCCCTGCCAGGTCTTGTCCTGAATGTGACTCTTACTTAAGCACTCAAGACACTTTTGCCTAGAGCACATTTCAGCCTTAGATGAGGGAAGCCTCTCTATTCATAATATTGCTAGATCCTTTTCTTTGCTCTTTTTAAAGCAATTCTTGCTGATGAAAATTAGAACGTGTGATGCGTGTATAAGTGTATTTCTCCTTTCCAGCCTCCTCTATCACAAATGCCAGTCCTTCCCTTCCCTTTCAAGGGAAATTCTTATTTTCCTCAATGCTTTTTTAATGCATACTTTGAGGTATATGTGAGGTATATGTGACTTTATTTCTCTCTTGGTCTTTACATGCCGTTTGAAATTCATTTTCCAGATTAAGGATCCATATAAAAGAACCACAGAATTTCTAGGGAATATCATAAATGCATTTATTGAAATTATGTAAGATATGTGTTATTGCTAAATCTGACTCACTGAGATTCAGTTAAAAAGTCAACTCCACCATTAAAGTTTCCGTCATCAGCTCTGCCCTCCTCACAACTCCAATTGTAATTTATAACACTTTCAGTTCACATCATACTTGGACTTATAGTTTTGTATGTACATGGCTTCATTTTTTAAGCATGTGGGAACAGCATGAGGAAGAAGAAAGAGCATGGACTTTGCATATTACACAAACTCAGGTTGAAATTCCAGCCTCACAATTACTGCCTGTGTGGCCTTAAAAGTTACCTTAATCTTGCTCAATCGCTTACTTACTGTTTGACGCTTAATCTCTGTGTCCCAGTTTTCTCACCTATAAAATGCAGGTAACAATAGTTTTTAGTTAAGATACAAGTATTATGATGACTAAATCAGATATTTCATGTTAAGTGTTTAGAACAGTTACTGGTACACGGTAAGTGCAATAAAATATTAAATTTTATAATAAAAATAATTATATCATAAAATTATCATTATTATCAAACTCTCCAAATTTTAATTTTCATAATATGTATAATCATACTTTCTTTTCAGGGATGTTATATGAGTTAAATGTGATATTTTATGAAAAGAATACCTAGAATATTTTCTGTGTATTTTGTAAATAGTGGTCTATCTTCTACCTCAAAATCTAGTTTTCTTCAGAACAGATAGAATGTTTTACTCATTTTTGAAATTCTCAAATCCTTTTATACATAATTGAATCCCAATAAATATTTCTTGAATTAATTAAATCAAATAGAGTCAAATAGAATTAAATTGAATAGCATTATACCAAATAAATTTTTGTTGGTAAGGCTAGATCTTATCAGCAGTCTTCAGTGGTTTATCATTTCTGATTTTGAGAATTTGCAGAAACTGACAAATGGTACTAAAATTTGCTATTCACTTGTAAATAATTTGAAGATTCCCCCCTTTCTCCAAACATCTGGAGAAATCTATCTTATTCTTAAATCTAAAGAAAATAATCTGTTGAAATTCTCAGAGAATTTAAATGAAAAATATGCTATATATTCTACATCAAAATCCAGAAATACCTAAAGGAAAAATGAAAAGTTTGTTTCACTATCAAGTGAAGAAGCTTTAACACATTTAGCAAATAATCGTTGAATGCATATTATATTTACTTCAGGGATCGACATGGTCTGCAACAAAGACATTTAAGAAATGATCATTTTATATTTTTAATAAGTAACAGTATTTTAAGTGAAATAAGGCATGCAACTGAATGAATATAAGATGAAAAAATTGTTGATACCTATGGTACACATGGAACAAAGTACATCATGAATTCTGAAAATAAGAGTATTTCTAGCTGAAAAATGAGAAAAGACTAAAACAAGGTAGTATCTGAGTTAAGTCTTAAAGGAGATATAAATATGTTGATAAGTCAAGATGGAGAGAAGAGTACAATCAGACTTTCCAGAGTGAAGATAGTCTTAGTGGGTTCAATTATGTCCTGAAAAAGATAGGTTCAAGCTTTAACCTCTGGTACCTATAAATGTGACCTTATTTGGAAATAGGATTTTTGCAGTTGTAATCAAGTTAAGATGAAGTCATACTGGATTAGGGTGGGCCCTACATCCAATGGTTAGTCTCCTTATAATGAGACGAAGATTTGGAGACACCCAGACACACAGGGAATAAAGCCATGTGACTATGGAGGAAAAGATTGGAGTGATGCACCTCACCTACAAAGCCAAGGAATACCAAGGATTGCCTGCATCCATCAGAAGCAAAGAAGAGGCAAGGAAAGCTTCTTCCCTAGAGCCTTCAGAGGGAGCCCGACCCTGCTGACAGCTTGATTTCGGACTTCAGAACTGTGAGACAAATTTCTCTTGTTTTAAGCCACCAAGCTGTGGTAATTGGTTATGGAAACTCTAAGAAACTAATACAATGGTCAAAAAGGATGTTTTCCACACAGTTTACCCTTCTGTTGGAGTGGGCTTTAATGAAAACAATTTGAGATTTAATCCTAATTAAAATTGTGACTGTGTCATTTTTACTAGATGTGTAGCTTTGGGTAAATTAATTAACTTCTCCTAACCTCAACTTCACTACAAAAAGGATATGAAGATACCTACCATACAAGCTTTTTAGATTTTTTTGTGGCTCAATTAAGATAAAGTATATTTGTCATCTGATACATAGCAGACATTCAATCAACATTAACAGTAATAATGTTATTAGTGATGACTTTTATATAGGGGCCATTGCTGATTGCAATTACCAAGAGCACTGATGGAGTGATGATAATTAATAAAATAGATAACCTCAGACTTTAATTATACCTCATTTAAATTTACTTAAGATTTTGAAGATCTAAGATGTACCTGTGACTTTTAAAATCTTGAAAAGTCAACATTTTGTTTGAAAATAGATAAGCAAGTTACAGATACACCAGAAATTTTTTCTTTTTTTTTTTTTTGCATAATTACAATAGATATACCTGACTCCAAGCATCATGTTTGACTGACATTGGTAGTAGTCAGATGATATGATTAAATAAATAATTGTTATTTTGTAACTGGATCAACAATATGTTGGCATTATATTAAATAGTATTAGATATGGACATATTTCTTGGTACTATGTACAACTGTATAATGATGAATCACTGAGTCCCAGCTTTGTTCATTTTTGATAAATAGAAGACAAACAGTACCATATGCTTTATCGACGCTTCTCAAAATGAGGTTTGGAAGGTGTGTATAGCACAGTGCCAGGTGGTACTTGACAGCTCCACAAGATAAACAGTGCACGTATTCCTGTAGGCTAAATTTTAGGGAGACTAAAAAGGGAATTAAATGTGTAATATGAAAGCAAGCACAGTAATGAACAAATAGTTAACAGTGCACATTCTAAAGCCAAAGCGCCTCAGTTCATTTTCTTGAGCCAACCATTAACTTTGTGAATTTGGGTGTGTCTTAATTTCTCTCATCTATAAAATGGGGATAATCATTAGTAAGACATATAATATGATTATTAATTGAGCTAATACATGTAAGTCACTTAAAAGTATAGTGACTGACACCAGAGTTGGATTTACCATGAAGCTATAAACCTTAGCATTAGGGGTTTTTTTTCCTTTTGCATTGCTCATTTCAAGCCTTGGGTGGCACCCTTGCAATGTTCTCACAGGCTCACATCTTTTTTATAAATATGCAAAAATAAAACATAATCACTTAAGACAGCTGTCTCTTTCCATTCTGATTCCCTCTGCATCAGCTTTCTTTCATGTCAAATGAGTTGGAGTAGCACTGGGCATTCAGAACCAGCTAGAGGTAAGCTGAGTTGGAGAGCTGTTGAATTTAGGCTTAGTAGAATAATTTGCATGTATAGCCAAGGTACTACAGACTGTTTTGGTGAACGAATGCATTCCAGGATTACTCCTAGCATGCTGTGCTGATGTGCCCAGTGTCATAATATGAAGGTATAGGACGAGAGGATAAACTCGTCCTGTAGCAAGGTGAACTTATCCTGTAGCACCTGGCAGTGGAAGTATGTGGGTAGTTGAGAAGAAACAAGGTTTGAAATGTATGCAGCCAGAAACTAATTTCTAGAAAATTCTTCCAAGTCTTGTAGCTTATACATTAAATAAAATTCATAAGTTTCCCCAAATCCGAAAGCAAAAAATTTACATGACATTATAAATAATGAGTTGTGATGCTGAAAGAAGTTTTTCTAATGTCAGTATCATTAAAAAATAGTAATCAATCAGTTATGCTAGAAGGAAGACTAAATTATCTTTGTATTCTCTCTATAGAAAATGACATTTTATGATTCTTGCCACAAAAAGACAATCAAAGGGTATGAAAACAAAAGAAAAGGAAAAGAAATAGTATAGAGGTGTGTTATGCATTTAATTAATAAAGATTTTTTTTTCTGGACTTTATGATCCTTGTGATATTTGCTGTGATTTCCCATTCTAAATAAATGTTCACTTACATATTTAATTTTATATACATAATTTTATATTCATTTCCTTAATGAGCCAACAAAATTTTATAAGCTTCAGAATCTATAAAACCTGGATAGGGTTTATATTAAGTATTAACTAATAAAACCACAGAGCCATTAAAAATGTGTATGAGAATATATTTAAATATACATACATACATATATATGAATATTTTAAATGCTCAATTTTTAAATGTAACCCTGAGAGTCCAAGGAAATTTATAGCTCACAGAGAGAGATCAAACTACCATCACCACGTATAATTTTGAGACCCACTCTTTCACTGAAACCATTCAGCAAACATATTGAGCTTTCACTGTGTTGAGTGGAATACAAATTGAGCACTTCACTGTCTCCATCTTCAAGGAGCAGAATATCTAGAGAGACAGAGTTGCTGTAAGACAAATGAATGAGGATGATAGAAGGAAGAAAGGAAGGAAGGAAGGAAAGAAAGAAAGGAGGGAGGGAGGACAGAGACAGAAAGGAAGTGTGACAACATTTCTACTTCATTTTGCTTACTTGAGACCTTTGATTTTGTGATACCTCTTGTTATTTTCTGAGTGTTAGTCATCCTTATGTCATCCCCAAGAGAAATTAATCAAGAATAGTAAGAAAGAGACATTATGTAGTCCCAAGTAATTAGAATGCAATATTTCCAGATATTTCTAAGTCAAGAGTGTTTCAGCAATGATGGCAAGCAAAAGAATGGTTCAGAAGAAAACAGTGAAATAAGAAAAATGGACGTAGATATTTTCCCTTTTATGTAACTGATGTTATCCTGGAACTTCAAAATTCGGTTTTTGTAAAAATCACTGAGAACTATTTCTCAATATAATATAGAAAATCCCTTTTTTCAAATGAAGATTCATTTTAATTATTTTTTAAATAGACTAAAAAATAGCCAAGTGACAAAAATAGGAAATCAGCCTGAAAATATGGAAGCAAAGATAGTGAATTATACAAATCAAGGGAAAAACTTTGGTGAAATAACATAAAGAAGTAAAAAGAACAGCATAGGAATCAAGTGTAACATCTTACTGGGTCCCTCATCAGCGAGTTAAATAAAATCTTTGACATATGTTTGTTTTATATTTCCATGAAAGTCTTAATTTTATACTCTTAAAACCTATCCGTCAAGATGCCCGATGGTTTCACATGACAGAGACTGGTAAAATGTGCTGCCAGCTGATTGCATGCAATAGATGGCTTAAGCCCAGGCATATCTTTTCTTGAACTCCCAGAGGTGAATAACAAACATCAATAGAACTTTACTTTTCTATTTCTCTAGCTCTTGTTCTCTGCTAATTTTGTGTTTTTTTAGTTTTTGGTGTGCAGATGGCAGATAAATTATTACCCATTGGTGGCAGCAATGATTGATAATTTTGTTTTATGATTTGATCATTTAGTGATTTCTGAAACTAGATTAATAAATCATAGAGATTTATTCTCTGTTAAGTGAGAACTCAACAGAGAATCTGGTTTGTTTTCTAATATTTGTTTGTTTATTTTGAACTCAAATAATTTAAGAATGTCATGTCCACCAGCAAGGATAACAATTCTTTGTACATGGATTTCTCAGGCATTATGTTTTTGTCTCTCCTGTGTCTCTTTACCTGTGATTAAAATTGTAGATTTTATGTTATAAGCTCATTGTATGTCCTGCATGTCTATGTGTCTGCAATTCATGAAGGCTTTTATTTTTTGTTACATTAGTGTGAAACATTTTTCTACTTCCAGAGAGTATTAATAATTAGAAAATAAGTTACTTAAAGGAGCTCTGCTCTAAATGGTTTATAGAGATAGATAAGTGAATATATAAATTAAATATTCCTAAAATTTCTAAAGAGTCAGAAAACTTAATTTCTAGTATTTTAAATATGCTAGACTTTAAAAAAAAGTCTACTTACAGAAAATAACTCAGAAATGTTTTAAGAATCCAGGTTCGTATACTTAAGGCATACTTACATTATATGAATTTCATAAATTAAGGTCAATCTATGGCAAACAAGACCATTTTATAATTTTGGTTTAATGAAAACAATTATGCCTTTTTTCTTGACAGAGTTTTCAAGTTTTCTCTATTTTAAGTATAATACAAGCATACATTTATTCTACTTGATTTTGCTTTTCTTAATCAAATTTTACATTTTTTACTGATCAAATAAGATAATTTTACTCCTACATAATGTTTTTGATCATTAAAATGTAAATTTGTATTCAACTAAATTGAATAGTTGTTCTGAAACTTTTGATTTCAAAAGCAGTTATATTTTTAGTATGTCAACTTGAAGATAATTTCCAAAATATTTTAAGGTAACTTAAAACCACAGATTGATATTCAATTGAGTTAATTAATGGATAGCCATTAGATACCTAACTAATTTGTAAGATAGAATACTGAAACATCAAACCATTGATTAATACGCATTACTTAAAGTTTATGTATTTTACTTATTTTTCTATGTTATAGAGAAGCTATATCATGGGGTGATGCTAATGAGTGTTCATTTTTGCTACTTTAAGGAATGTAAAAGGGATGTGTGGCTATCAAAAACTTTATTATGTATTTATTTTCACACGTGCTGCTAATCTGTTAAAATGCTTTCATAAGAGGACAGTTTTCTATTATTCACTCTGCAATCTACTGTTTTCTCTGTGAAATAGAAGTTAGTTACTTTTGTTAAAAATGTATAATTAATGAGTAGTTGAGACAATATAGTGAGAATTCACCTTTTTTTGTATTTTTTTTTTAAGGAAACATAGTAATTTGTCCCAAAGCAGGAGTTCTCACACTTGTTGGTCTTTGGATGCCTTCATATTCTTAGGAATTATTGAGGACCCCCAAGAGCTTGCATTCATGTGAGTTATACTTATCTATATTTACATATTAGAAATTAAAATGGATGATTTTTTATTTCTTTTAAGAGAGTAATGATGAATACATTGTATGTTGACAATAATATCTTCGTATAATTATGAAATTAAGTTTTACCCAGTAGAGTCTCTAAAAGCTATCCTAAAGTAACGTATCAGTTTTAGAATATGAAAAATCACAATGAAGAGTGAAACTTGGAAGGCAAATTTTATTTTCTTAAATTATAATACCTTAATCTGAAAAGAAACTAAGAAATATGCTAACATTTTAGCAGTTTGTTTAATCCTGATTGGCTTGCTTCTTTGGTTTACTGATTAATACCTTCACCTACAATATGGAAGGTAATTCTTTACCTTTTGTGTAATCTGCCTGCATTGTAAAATTCTGCATTTTACCAGAATAATTTTCTGTGCTTTATGTTAACTTTATTAGATCCTTGATTATTTAAGAGGAAAAGAGCAAAACAAAAGTTACCACTTATCAAAGAACAAAGGTTCTTTAAATCCTGTTATCTATTTTTTTAATGCTTTAGTGTCACTTTAATTAAATGGTTAACCAAGTACTGTTCCTCAGGTACCCATGATCCTTTTTAAACCGAGTGTCCAAATCTCTCTTAAAAACTTTTTAAAATGTATCTTTCAAAAATCAGGTCTTAAATGCAGAAAAATAAGATAAAACTTTCAGGATATTTTTATATCTAAATCTATCAGACTGTGACTTCCCTGGCAGTCCAGTAGTTGAGGCTCCGCACTTCCACTGCAGGGGGCACATGTTTGATCCCTGGTGGGGGAACTAAAATCCCTCATGCTGCAGGGTGCAGCCAAGAAAATAAAACTATCAGACTATATCAGAGTGTCCCTGGAAAATCACAGAGATTTGTTCTTTCACTTCTTAAAAAGAGATGCTAAAAGTATCTAATTAGGTTTGTTTGATGAGTTGCATAGGCAGACTTGTCAAATCAGAAGAGACATTCAGCCTTCCTTAGGTTAAATTGATATTGGTAAAATGTTATTAATATAAATATTCATAGTTTATGGGAAGTCTTGGGGTATTTGTTAATGCCCTTGCTTTCAATAACACGTTTTAACCTCAGGGAAAACATTGATCAAAACTCTTATGGAGTAGTTTTTCAAGTTTTCCTGCATTGTTCAGTCTTCTTGTAGTGCTTTATCTAATAATATTAGTCAATAACAATATAATGTTATCGGTCATAGTTTCAGTTATTACTTAAAATGTTTATAGACCACCACCTTACTTCTTTAATTTGAATCTACCACCTTCTAGGCCAGTGATTCTCAAATGATGATGCATATCAGACTAACCTAAGTGTAGGTCTTACTCCAGAGTTTATATTTTTGATATGCTCTTGATGTGTACATTATGTTTCAGGATCATTATATGTTATATCTCAAGATTTTTTTCTTCTTATAAGAAAATTTCCATCTGTTTTTTAATAGTCAGATAAAACAGTCACTGACTTCTTTAAAAACAAAAAAGTTCAGTCTCCTTCAACAAACGATACTCTCAAAGCTTTGTGGAAAAGGACTGTTCTAGGTATTTCACACTATAGACACTTCAACAAATAGCATGTTGGATACATGCTTCTGACCTGACATCATTTAGACCACTTTTAGACTGTACCAGTGGACTAAGTCAGGATTTCTAGAACTCTTTTTAGCTGAGAAGCAGATGCCCTCATAAAAATGCTAACCCAATATCCAACAGAACAAGAATTAATTACATAGGACTGAATGAATTGATGAGGGAAATTTTAATATAGTTTTTTTGGGGAGGGGAATATTATTAATATTGCTTTAATGTTCTATTTCCTGAACGTATAAGAAAGTGTTTTCTCTTTGTTCAGCTATCTGAAACCCAGAACAATTGAGTAAACTCTGCTTTTGTAAATTGAGATGAAATATTTTAGATGATACCTAATTCTGACTGATTATCATATTCAGAAACTCTTACTGCTTCTCTTTACTTTATGCCAATATAGTTATTTGCATACATTTGATAAGAATGTCTTCCTTTTTACCAGGATATAATAGAACAAAATGATTGTACAACCATGGCCTTATCTCAAGAGTGTCATATTTGAGAACAATGCTCATTTAATCAGATATGACAAGCTGCTTTTGAGAAACAAAGCTGGCTTTGTTAAGGAGGAAATGGCTACAAAACTCTCCCAGGAAAACTGCCTGATACCTGGTTTGCAGGGCTCAGCCTTGCAGATAGTAAAGAAGGTTACTTCTTGGTAGGTCAAGAACCTTAGAAAATTTGGGGCACTGTGAGAAGAGAGAAAAATTACACAAGATTAGAGCTACTGCAGGAGGTGAATGTAGTGGAGGGATTATCTTGGGGTTCACTTCCTTACCTTGGGCTAGTAAATAATAAAAGCTTTTATAAATCAAATGTGAATTACATATGAAAATTTCTAAGCAGACATTAGCCTTATAGTGTTTGTAATTGTTAGCTATTATATGGCTCATGATTTGCAAAAAGTCTAAAAAGGTCTATATGGTAAATTAATACTCTTACTGCACCTGTGTAAATAATCAGGCCAAACTAGTGGGACCAGACTTATTTTGTAATCACGATAATCTTTCTTTGAGATTATCGTGATTACAAGGTAAGGGAAAACTGTCAAGGAAAATTCTGAAAGACTTTGAAAGGTACCAGAAAGATTACTTGGTGTCTACAATGAAAATTATCTATTGTCTAGAGCACACCTTTCCAGGTTTTCTGACTCTAAGAAGTTGGTACTTTTCATTGTCCTGGACCTATTTTATAATTGTATAAGTTGTAGAAAATCAATGTGAATGATTCTTGACCATGGAAGTACAAATTAATTGTGTTCAGTGGAATGAAATTGATTATTACTCTGTGGATATTGACCCATTTTGCCAGTTTTGCATCTATTAAGCAAATTTATTTGAACATTCACCATGGGCCTACATAAGATGTATGCTCTTTGGATTCTCCTACAAACTGGTTGTAACATCTTACTGGTTCCCTCATTACTTAATGAATTATGTAGAATTTTTGGCATGTGTTCATTTAAAATATAAGAAGTTATGATAGGTAGAATACTTGAATAAGTAGCAAGAAGAAAAGTATACTACCACAGGTTCAATATTAAGCATCTTAAATATATTTAAAAGGTAAAGTGTATAATTAAGCCTTCATTTTGATCTCACAAACACTATGAAGAGAGAAAAAGCTTAGATTTTAAAGTTTTATGTCAGCACATTTTATATATCTTTATTTTCTATAACACTGGTTGGCCTATCTCTCAAAAATGGTTGTCATGAGCACTGTTCAGTCACATCGTTTCATTGATTTAAATTGGTTAAAAGGCACAACGTTTGCATTTCTGAAGCCGTGCAAAAGTTCTGTCACCTAAAAAAAAATGATATCTTTGAAAGGAGAAAAACCAAACTCTATATACTGAGTGGTGCACTCTTGAAGATAGATTTCTAAAAACTGACAATTTTTATCAGTCCATAAAATTTCATATCCTGCTCTTGCTTATCAGTGTCAGGACAATAAGGTACCCAATGTAGAGACCATCAATGGTCTTAAGGAGAGTTATGCTAACACATCATTTATCAAAGTAATATAAGAAATATTAGTTTTTAAAAATGTTGATAAATATTTCATGCAAAAAATTCTGTCAATTAAAATTTGAAAAGAATATTCTCTATGAAAATTAGCATATTAGAAGTTCTGTGCACTCTTACCATTAAAAATCATACCTGTGAAGCTTTAAGTTTTCCAAACCTATGTGAGCATTTTCCCCAACAGATACCGATTAACAGCATGTGGAATAATATTCTTCAGAAAAATGGTTTAGGGTATGCTTTACTGTCATGAATCATAGATTGTCAATAAACTCTTGCTAACTCCCATAAAAATAAGATATTTTTAATGATAGCAATTATAAATGCTTATAATAGAAAGAATTATAAATATAGACCAGAACAAATAGAAATATAAATCATATATAATCCCATCAAGCAGAGGTAAACACTTTTTAACACTTTGTGTCATTTTTGTATGCATTAGCAAGTTTATTTTTTTATTTTTTTATAAAAAAGGAGTCATCCTACTTTCTTTTTTTATAACCTCCGATTTTTCATTAAGCATATTACAAACATATTTCTAGGCTGTTAAATGTTTGAAAAAACAACTTTTAATGGCTTCAAGATATTCTATTTATGAATGTACCATAATATTTAGATAAATCTTATCAATGGGCATTTAAATTGGTTTGTTTTTCATTATTACAATTCCACCATGGACACCCATATGGCTCTATCTTGAATACATCTATAATTACTTCTTTAGGATAAATTTCTAATCCAAGCATAGTAGATCAAAGATTATGCAAAATTTTAGTGCTCTTAATCTGTATAAGTGTTTGGCCTCCAACCTCCATTGGGTCCTCCAAGCTGCAGACCTGTATTATGTTTGTATTTTACTATCAGCTCTCTTTCTAGTTTTTGAAGATGTTTAAAATCATGACCACTCTCTTCAAACCTTCAACTATATTCATTCTCAGCCAGCTGACTTTACATCCTTCTTTTGAGAGAAAACAGAGCACATGCTTCCTCACCTAAAATAATTCTACATACTTATTTGCATCACTGACTATCCTTTTCAGCTTCTCTAAAATTAAAATGTAAATCTTTGTCCTGCATCTTGGATTCCCTTCTTTTGTGTTTCTCAGAAGACCTTCATGTTCTCTATTCTGCATCGTCTCCCCACCTCTACTGATTCCTTCACAACAAACCAAAAAACCTCAGCACCATAGTCCACTCCAGCTACTACCTTATACTTCTCCCTCCACAATTAAATGTCTTCAAAATGTTTCCACTCATGGTTTTCATTTTCCTACCTCCACCTAAGTCTCATTGTACAAGTCTGACCCACCTCCATCTCATACACTGCTCTTGCCAAGGGCATGTTTTTATCAATAATTCTAGTGAAACTTATCATTTGGTCCTTATTTTATTTGCCCTCCCTGCAAAGTTTAGCACTCTCGATTACTCTGTTTTTGAAACATTCACTTTCCTAGGTTTCACGAAAGCATACTGTTCTATTGATGTTTTTCCTCCTACCTTTCTGACTCTCTGATCACTCTCATTTTACAGCTTCTTTTACTCTATACATGCTTCAAAGTAAATTATTTCTCAAGTACTGCACCAAGCTCTTTTTTCTTGTCTTCTCTTTATTTTTTTGTTTTGTTTTGTTTTGGTTTGGTGTTTCTCTCCCGTACAACATACTGTCTCTAGGAAATATCATCTATATTCATGAGTTTGATTATCATCAATCTCATGTTTATCCTGTTTTACGGTACTAAGTATCTAATAATTTCCATGTACCAGCTACATCTTCACTCAAGTTACTTAACCTATCTCAACCTTAGTTTTCTCATCTGTAAAATGAGAATAAGAATTGTATATCTGCCATGGGTCACACTGTAAAGCATCAGTGAGATAATTTAAGTATTTTAGTACCATACCTGGCAAAAAACAAGTGCTTAAAAAGTACCCTTGGACTTCCCTGGTGGCACAGTGGTTGAGAGTCCGCCTGCCGATGCAGGGGACACGGGTTCGTGCCCCGGTATGGGAGGATCCCACATGCCGCAGAGTGGCTGGGCCCATGAGACATGGCCGCTGAGCCTGCACATCCGGAGCCTGTGCTCCACAATGGGAGAGGTCACAGCAGTGAGAGGCCCGCGTACCGCCAAAAAAAAAAAAAAAAAAAAAAAAAAAAGTACCCTTTATTCCTAATCTATACTGTATTCAAAACAATTTTGGACAAAACATTATAATACTCAAGTAATTAGTGGGAAGAAAATCCTCAATCCTCAGTGAATAACCAAATTAAGGCCAAAATAACACATTGATTATGTACATAAAAGTCTGTATTAGTTAAGGTTTGTACCTTTTAATCGCTTTACCTATTTCTCTTATCCCTACCCCTTTTCCTTCTGCTAATCACCATTTAGTTCTCTGTACCTATGACTCTGTTTTTGTTTTGTTTCGTTTTTTAGATCCCACACACAGGTGAGATTATGTGGTATTTATCTTTCTCTGTCTGACTGATTTCACTTAGCATAATACATTCTAGGACCACCCATGCTGTCACAAATGGCAAGATTTCATTTTTTTTATTGCTGACTGGGTGACTTTTATTACATTGTGTACACATTTGACACTTGAACAACAGGAGGGCTAATCTTTGTATAACTTATAGCTGGCCCTCTGTATTCATGGTTTATTGATTTTGTTTATCTTTTCAAAGAACCAGCTCTTTGTTTCATTGATCTTTTCTATTGTTTTTTTAGTCTCTATTTCATTTATTTCTGCTTTGATCTTTATTATTTCTTTCCTTGTATTAATTTTGAGTTTTGTTTGTTCTTCTTTTTCTAGTTCCTTTAGGTGTAAGTTTAGATTATTTATTTGAGATTTTTCTTGTTTCCTGAAGTAGGCTTGTATCACTATATACTTCCCTCTTAGAACAGCTTTTGCTGCATCCCCCAGATTTTGGATCATTGTGTATTCATTTTAGTTTGTCTCCAGGTAATTTTTGATTTCCTCTTTGATTTCTTCTGTGTTTTTTTAGTAGCATATAGTTTAGTTTTTAGCAGTCTTGTAGCTGATTTCTAGTCTCATACTGTTGTGGTCAAAGTAGATGTTTAATATGATTTCAATCTTAAATTTATTGAGATTGTTTTGTGGCCTAGTATGTGATCTACCCTGGAGAATGTTTCATGTGCACTTGAAAAGAATCAGTATTTTGCTGCTTTGGGATGGAACGTGCTATATATATTTACTAAGTTCATTTGATCTAATGTGTCATTTAACGCCAGTGTTTCCTTACTGCTTTTCTGTCTGGATGATCTGTCCATTGATGCAAGTGGGGTGATAAAGTCCCCTACTATTATTGTATTACTCTCAATGTCTCCCTTTATGTTTGTTAATATTTGCTTTATATATTTAGGTGCTCCTATGTTGGGTGCATATATATTTACAGTTGTTATCTTTTTCTTGTTGGATTGATCCCTTTATCACCATGTAATGTCCTTCTTTGTCTCTTGTTACAGTCTTTGTTTTAAAGTCTATTTTGTCTAAGCATTGCTACTCCAGCTTTCTTGTTGTTTCCACTTGCGTGGAATACCTTTTTCTATTCCCTCACTTTCATTCTGTGAGTCTTTAGATCTGAAGTGAATCTCTTATAGGCAGCCTATATATGGGTCTTTAAAAAAAATCTATTCAGCTACTGTATGTCTTTTACTTGAATAATTTGGTCTATTTACATTTAAAGTAATTACTGATAGGTATGTTCTTATTGCCATTTTGCTAATTGTTTTCTGTGGGGTTTTCTTTGTAGTTCTTTTTTGTTCCTTTATTAAATTCAAATGCATTCTAACAACCCTGAATTTTTCACACCCTCCTCCCATGTTTAATTTTTTTGACATAATGTTCTACATTTTTTGGCTAGTGTATCCCTTAACTACCTATTGTGGATATAGGTGATTTTACTCCTTTTGTCTTTTAACCTTCCTACTAGGTTTAGTGTATGTTTGTTTTTACCAATGAGATTTTTCCTTTCGTAATTTTCATGTTTCCAGTTCTGGCCTTTCCTTTTTCACTTAGAAAAGTCCCTTTAATGTTTCTTGTTAGGCCAGTTTGGTGGTGCTGAATTCTTTTAGCTTTTGCTTGTCTGTAAAACACTTTATCACTCCTTCAATCTGAATGATAGCCTTACCAGACAGAGTATTCATGGTTGTGGGTTTTTTATTCCTTTCATCACTTTGACTATATCATGCCACTCCCATCTGGCCTGCAACGTTTCTCCTGAAAAATCAGCTGTTTATTTTATGAGAGTTCCCTTGTACATAGTTAGTATCTTTTCTCTTGCTGCTTTTAAGATTCTATATTTATATTTAATTTTTGCCATTTTAATTATAATGTGTCTCGGTGTGGACCTCTTTGGGTTCATCTTATTTGGAACTCTCTATGCTTCCTGAACCTGGGTGTCTGTTTCCTTTTTCAGGTTATGCAATTTTTCAGCTTCTGTTTCTTCAGGTAAGTTCTCTGCCCCTTTCTTTCTCTCTCCTCAACTTCTGGGACCTCTGTAATTCAATTTTTAGTGTGATTGATGTTGTCTCAGAAGTCTCTTAAACTATGCTCATTTGAAAAAAATTTTTTTTTGTTCAGCTTGAGTGATTTCCACTACTCTGTCTTCCAGTTCACTGATCTGTTCCCTGTATCATTTAATCTACTCTTGACTTTGTCTGGCATGTTTTTATTTCAGTTATTGAATTCTTCAGCTCTGTTTGACCCCTCTTTATATTTTTCTCTTTGTTAAACTTCTCACTGTGTTCACCCGTTCTTCTCCCAAATTTGCTGAGCATCCTTCATTTGGAACATATTCCTCTATCTCCTCACTTTGCCTAGTTATCTGAATTTCTTTGTATGTATCAGGTAGGTTGCTTATGTTCTCCAATCTTGGAAAAGTAGCCTTGTGTAGGAGACATTCTATGGGACCCAGCAGCACATTCCCCTCTGGTCACCAGAGCTAGATGCTCTAGCACTGGCCCTTAGCTGGGCTGGGTGCCCTCTTCTGCTGTGGCAGGTTGACCACTATGGGCACGATGGTAGGCAGAAATGACCCCCAGCCCAGTTGGTTGCCAGGTCCTGCCAGCCCACTCTTGTGGTGGCTGCCAGCCCACTGGTGGGCAGGTAGGTCCTCAGCACTAATAGGCTAGAGGGAGGACTCCAAAATGGTGCTTTCAAGCACTGGTGTCCTCTTGCTAGAACAAGCTCCCCAAAATAGCTGCCACCAACATCTATGTCCCAGAGGGAGCCCCAGTTGCTTCTTCCCTTTCTAAGAGACTCTCCAAGATCAGCAAGTAAATCTGACCCAGGCTCCTTTCAAATTACTGCCTCATTGCTGAGACTTGGAGCATATGAGATTTTGTACCTGCCCTTTAAGAATAGAGTCTCTGTTTCCTACAGGCCTCTGGCTCTCCTGTATGCTAATTTCTCTGGCCTTCAAAGCCGGATGTTCTGGGGGCTTCTCTTCCTGTGTAGGGGGCTCAGACTCCCACTCCTTGGTGAGAACCTCTGCAATTGTAATTATCCTTCCTTCTGTGGGTCACTTACCTGCAGGTGTAGGTCTTGTCTCTACCGCATCTCCAACCCTCCCTCATATCCACCTTGTTGTGATTCCTTCTTTATATCTTTAGATGTGAAAAATCCTTTCTGCTAGTCTTCAGGTTATCCTCATAGTTGTTTTCTAAAGAGTTGTAATTTTGGTGTGCCTATAAGAGGAAGTAAGTTCAGGCTCTTCCTGCTCCATCATCCTGGCCACATCCAGTAAAATTCATATTGATCATAGAAAATTTACAAAACACAGAGAGTAAGAAAGGAAAAGAAAATTACTTGTAATCACATAACCCAGAGATCTATCATTAACATTTTGATGTATATCCTTCGGGCAGCTATTTTATAATTACTTAGGTACTTTGCATTTAAACAATTAAGGATAATAGCATATGTGTGTATATATATATATATATATATATTTTCCCTCTCTCTGTCTCTCTCTCTATATATAGAAAGCTTTCTAGTGCTTTCTATGTGTTAAATATTTTTCTAAGCACTTCACTTCATATATATTAACTTCTTTAATCTTCACAAGTACTTTCTGTTATTACCTTTGTATACAGGTAAGTGAGCTGAGGCCCAGTATATCTACATTCACATTGTTTTCTCACTGAGCAAAATGATTTTAAAAACTAGTCTGTAATAACAAGCATTGGTGAGGATGAGAGAAAAAGGAACGTAAAGGGAGCAGCCACTCTGCAAGACAGTACGGAGGGTCCTCAAAAAATTAAAAATAGAACTATCATATGATCCAACAATTCCTTTTCTGAATATTTGCCCAAAGAAAACAAAAACACTAATTAGAAAAGGTATATGCACCCTATGCTCTGCAGCATTATTTACAATAACTATGTAAACAACCTAAGTGTCCATTGATATACGAATGGATAAAGAATATGTGATTTATTATATATATAATACTTAATATACTGTTTATTATATGTTAATATTTATTATATATGTATATATATATATATATATATATACATATATATAATGGGGTATTACTCAGCCATAAAAAAGAATGAAAGTTTGACATTTGTGACAACATGAATGGAACTGGAGGGTATTATGCTAAGTGAAATAAGGCAGACAGAGAAAGACAAATACTGCATAACTCCACTTATATGTGGAATCTAAAAACAGAAAACAAACAAAACAACACAGAAACAGATTCATAAATACAGAGAACAAACTGGCTATTGCCAGAGGGCAGGAGAATGAGAGGTTGGATGATATAGGTAAATGGGATTAAGAGGTACAAACTTCCAGTTATAAAATAAATAATTCACAGGGAAGTAATATACAGCATAAGCAATATGGTCCAAAATACTATAATAACTTTGAATGGTGACAGATGTTTAATAGACTTATTGTGGTAAACATTTCATAATGTATTTAAATGTTGAATCAGTAGGTTGTACACCTGAAAAATAACATAATACTGTACATCAACTATACTTCAATTTTAAAAAACTTTAGGAAAAAAAAATTTTAAGTTACTGGTTTGAAACTTTTTAACACATCATTAAGAGTAACTTAGTTGTTTACATTTTTAAAAAAAGCCTTCTAGTGATTCACTTTGTCATACCCATAGGTTTGAGCAAATGATGAAAAAATTGTAGAAATCCTGACAAATCTTTAATCACTGCTTTTAAAACACACACACATTTCTTTTATCTCTGCATAAAGCCAGTCCAGAGGTCAGCATTTCTCAGAAGTTACCCTGGGGTCCAGCTGCTGGAGAAGAGTATGATCTATGTTAACGTCCCATGCGGTGTAATCAGGATGAAAGGAGCTGTTCTGATGTATCTATTAACTCCTTCCTCCAACACATTAAGTTACATCTCCTTACACTTTATGAGATCTGGAAAACACAGAGCATAATGTCCTTATTAAGTTCAGAGATAATAGAGGAGCCAGAAGGTGATTTAAAACTTAAGACACAACATATTAAGAACTTTGGTATTCTTCTCAACTGCCAGACTCAAGAATCAGTGGAATGTCAAATCAAGCAGCATTTTATAATAACTGTGACATCTCTGCATTGAGTGAAAGTTGCCAAATACACTTACTATATTGCATTCTCTACCTTGAGGTAAAACATTAAAAACATATATGTAACACTTGGTGATAACAATATCTTTGCCACTTTGATTTCTGGGTGATGCAAGAAAATTTCACTTTTTATTACCTGTATACATAAAGAAAATATATAGAATATATTGAATTAAATAACCTCTCCAATATGCTATCAAATGACATAAAATATTACTATAATATACTATGTATTATGTATATAACTATATGTTACTATAGTTTGACCAATATGGTTGTCCTTTCAAATTTAATCTTTATGAAACAGAAACTTGTCTGTCTTGTACATCACTGTATCCCCTAGAATGGCTTTATGTCAGGCACATTCATTATAGGTATTAATTCATTTAATAAATACATATGAATACATACTATTAATAAGGAAATGAGTTACAGAGAGACTAACTTATTCAGGTTCACATATCAAGCATGCATTGGTTTGAATTCAAGATTACTCCTAAAACAATCCACCACCACAACCAAGTAGGAAGAACAAGGTCACAGTGACAGCTAGAGCTCTGGAACTCACACAAATCCCTAGGTATACCCCAGGAGTGTGTCACAAGGAAACATTTTAAGTCACAGAATTTGAATCACTGTCAAGATCCATATCTCTACCTGCTTATATTACAGCTATTTTTGTCTCCAACATAGATTGTGACTCCATAAAGAATAAACTTTATGTCTTATTCATATGTATTACTATGGAGCTAGCCCAGTGCCCTGTACACAGTAGAGACCCAGTAAAGTTCTGATGAATTGAATTAGAGGTGAAAACTATGTAGTGGCACAACTAATATATAGAAATGAATATTCTTTTTATTGGACAAGGCAGAATATATATATATATATATATATATATATATATATATATATATACTTATGTATGTACATGCATGTAGGTTGATCTAATCTACTATCAACATAGAATCAAACTCCAAACCAAACTAAAGGGCTATAAAGTGATGTTTCTTTCTAAATTTTTATAGAGATAAAATAATTTAAAACAAAACTAGATTTTCCCACCAACAAAAGGAATATTTGCCGTGGGTTAAGGCTGGCAGTGATGGGCCTAATCTCAAACTAGACATAGATGCTGAATTGTAAAAGGGACCTTGAAAGGCAAATAGTAGAGGAAAAGTCAACCAACTAAAACATGGGACAGGTAACAGGAACAGCCCAGAAAAGTGATTAGCATTGATGTAAACACACATTAGCACCTCCTACTGGACTCTAATACCATTAATATCCATGTATGTGTGTGTATATACACCTGTGTACATGCAGGTATGCATGCATACATATACATAGCAACAGACAGATGAACAGAGAGGCTCACATTCAGAACTGGGTCTATTTGGCCAAGGGTAACAAGACCACCTATGTAGATCTGGCCTTTAGAAGGGCTCCAATCTGGGAAGAAGAGAGACTGTAGAAAAAGTTTATCAAAATAAAGAAATGCTTCATTCCCAGAGGAAATGAAATATGAAAACATGTAGTCAAGCACAAAAAAGTAAAGCAGCTGTCCCAGCTACTCCAAGTTGGATACAGAGCAAGAGCTTGTTCAGTGAATCAAGACAGAAATCATTAACTTAAACTGAAGAAAACTAGGCAGAGCCAGACTTGAAGCAAAATTGTTAAAATGTTAAAATTTCTCACGTCTCTTTTTCTCTTTCAGTGTCTTTCTTATCTTTTTCTCTTTTTCTTCCTTATCTTCAATAGGAAAGGAAGGTATTGTACAAATTAAGGTCACAAATAACAAAACCATAACATCATGTAAATAATGACAACAGACAAGTAGTGATGGGAACAATAATCATCCCAGATGACAAAGTCTAGGGAAACTATTGCTATTGTGCACAAAACCAGATGCTTATCTTTCAGGCATTCAAAGCAAAATGGGAACATAATAGGATACATAGCTCTCAATAGCTAATAAGTAGAAAACCAAATGATCAGAAAAGAGGTATTTCCCTAGCTCTGAAATCTGAGAAGAAACATTGCATGAATCTACATTGAAACTTTTTAAAAGCACACAGATAGTATTGTAATAAGGTCTTTCAGGAGGAAAAAAAAAAGATATAAAGAAACTTTGGATAAATAATGAATTCATAGAAATAAGACAGAAAAAAATCAGCAATGCAAGTGAAGATGAGACATATAAGACTAAAGGACAGGCAGGAATAAATAATTACATAAGGTAAAGAAGCACAAAGAAGATAAAGTGGTAGAATCATTTTCACAATTGAACTGGACATGACAAAATAAAGATTTTAAAATGATATAAAATCCTATGGACCAATATCTGTCACAGTAAATGTCTACATTTTCCCTAGGAATATATTCCTCATTTTCATATAGGTCTCTCTGGCAAAAATCATTGTTTCAGAATTATTATTTTTAATGTAGAGGCTACTAAGTTAAAATTGCAGCTATTTTATAAAAATTCATTATGTTATCTTTCAACATCTTGCTTAAAAAGATTGCTCTGTTCTGAAATGACATTATTTTGAAGAGTTGATCTTTTGCTAATGTGAAGATGTAGGTGGAGGAACATAGGGTTTTTTGTTTTTTTTGTTTTTAAAATTTATTTATTTATTTTTGGCTGCATTGGGTCTTCATTGCTGCGCGCGGGCTCTCTCTAGTTGTGGAGAGCAGGGACTACTCTGTTGCAGTGCGCGGGCTTCTCCTTGCGGTGGCTTCTCTTGTTGTGGAGCACAGGCTCTAGACGCACAGGCTCAGTAGTTGTGGCTCGCGGGCTCTAGAACATGGGCTCCAGAGCGCAGACTCAGTATTTGTGGTACACGGGCTTAGTTGCTCCGTGGCATGTGGAATCTTCCCGGACCAGGGATAGAGCCCGTGTCCCCTGCACTGGCAGGCAGATTCTTATCCACTGCACCACCAGGGAAGTCCAGGAACATAGGTTTTGGAAATAGATAGGTTTGGGTTTGAATTCAGCCCTTCGACTTATTGGCTGTTTGACTTTGAGAAAGTTAGCCAGCCCTTGGCCTTTTAAATTTACAATATGATGTAAATAACTCCTATATCTCTGAGTTGTTTTTATTGTTAAATGAGATCATGTATATAATGTTCCCAGCAAGTTTCTAGGCAAGTATTAGATAAATAATACTGCTCTGCTCTGATGGGCTTTGGACTCCCTACCTTAAATAGGTAAATGAAATACATTTGTATCAGGTACTGACTATACTGCTGAACTGAATGAATAAGCATTTTCAGAACTCTAATGGAAAACTGATGAATTCATAAAAGTGCTAACAAAAGATCAAGGTAAAAAAAATTAATTACATGGGACTGAGTGAAATGATGAGGATGATTATAATTTTTGTGACTTTCTGTTTGAATAAAAAAAACAAAAATCCCACAAAGACTCAGAGGCAAAAAAAAAAAAAAAAAAAAAAAGAAACCCTCAAAGGAAAAAATTTCCTAAATATTTATACAATGAAAACAACCTTAAGAAAATAACTCTATGTCTATAGTTTTTAAATTATTTCACGTTCAACAGTTCAATCAATGAATATCTATTCAATATGAAAGGCATCTTGCTGGGTAATATATGTACTAAAATAAATTGTAACTTCTTCCCCAACAGTCTAATGAAGGACAGACATATTTAACTGAATATTGAATATTAGCCAAGGTCTGAGGAAGACATATGAGTCTGTGGAAGGTAGGACAAATGGGAAATTTTATAGTAGTTCCAGAAAGGGTAAGGAAGTAATCATGAAGGTTCCTGATCAGCTGTACCTTTAAATATTCTGAGTATTAATAAATGTATGCGGCACTGTAATGATTTTTGCCTCCCATGAAATAATATTTCCTCTCAAAAGAATTTCAGTGATTTTTATCCTAAGAAATTCATAAGTACCAGGATTCTTCAGTACAAAATAAGCAATATTTATACCCCTGTACGTTTAACTTCAGTTTTCCCAAATCAAATTGGAGGTCTGATCTCTGCTTTTCTAATAAATACAAATCAAATTTAGTCATTTTTTAATCCTTGCTCTACCACCTGAGACCCACCAGTTTCATAGAGGGTTTTTTTTTTCATTAAAATAAATCTCCATAATACGGCAACCACACTAGTTTAGTTCTATAAAATTATCTTAAGGTTATTTTCTGATTTATTTTGTTACGTAGAAGTTATTTCAAGATTATGGTTTATCTCAAGATACCAGCAAAATTTTTCTTATAATTGTTCAAGTGATTTTTTTTAATTTCAAGAAATGTCTCTCATAATATTTGTAATTACTTTCCGACAGAGTATATAACTTGCCAGTGAACCAAGGTGGGCTACAGAAAAGTAATTCCTCCAACTCAATTACTATCGCTTCCCATAGTTCGCATGAGCTGTGTAAGGCTAGAGTCCTGCAGTTAGTTCAAAGGCTGGTTGGTCTATTGCAGAATTATTCTTGAAGATTTAAGTGTTGAAGTGGAAGTAACAGTACATTCTAGGTTAGGCCACACAAACCAGTTTCACTAAGGGAATGGAAAACTAATTCTAAAGGAAAACCAAAATGATATTTTTCGCCATTCATATGTTCAGCAAATATTTATTGAACATTGCTATATGCCAGGCCCTGTTTTACTTGCTGGGGAAATATCAATGAGCAAAATGGAAAAAGTTCTCATCCTCCAAGAGCTTACATTCTGCTGGGGAGATATTTATAAACCAGGGCCAACTTATCCATTACGTACAGAGCCTAAGGCCCATGGTACTTCTAAGGGCCCACAAAAATGTTTTAATTTATTTTAAAATCAGAAGAAAAATATGAATGTTATAATAATGCATCCATCCTGGATTATATTTTTCTTTATACCAATGCATCCATAAAATATAATTTAAAATATTTTTTATGGAGGAAGGGGACTATTAAAGCAAAAGTGCCTTGAGATCACAGAAGTTATATTGTAGACCTGTAATAAACACAAGTGAACAAGTAAATTATGTGGTATATTGGAGAGTGAGAAGTTCTGTGGAGAAAAAAAAAGGAAGTGTGGTAGAGTGTGAGATAAGACTGTTTGAAATTTTAAATAGAGGTTAGAGAAAGCATCACTGAGAAGCAACAGTTGTGCACAGACCAGAAGGAAGTTAGGCAAAAAGCAGTGCAGACCTCTAGGTGAAGAGCGTTCTAGGTGCAAAGATAAGCAGATGCAAAGCCCTGAGATAGGGGTGTGCCTGGAATGTGGACAAGCAACAGAGAGGCTATTATGGCTGCAGCAAAGTGATCTCTGGGGAGAGGAGCTGAAGATCAGGCTGTGGAAGTGTCGGGAGTCAGACTGTATAGTGCTTTGCAGGCCACTTCAGACTTCTCTGAGTGATAAGGGAACAACTGGAGGATTTAAGGCAAGGCCACTGTTAGGAGTTAAATTGAGTACCTAAAAAGTTATATTGATGTCCTAACCCCAGGTACCTGTGTCTTTAATCTTATTTGGAAATAGGGTCTTTGTAGATACAATCAAGTTAAGATGAGGTCAATAGGGTGAGTCCTAATCCAATATGACCATTGTCCTCATAAGAAAAGGAAAACACCATGTGAAGACAGAGACACACAGGGAGAATGCCATGTGATGACAGAGGCTGAATTTGGAGTGACGTAGCTGCCAACTGTGGAAGGCCAAGGATTGACGGCCACCATCAGAAGCTAGGAAGAGGCAAGGAAAGATTCTATCCAGAGTTTCAAAGGGATCACAGCTCTACTGACATCTTGATTTCCAGCTTTTAGTAGAACTGTGAGACAATAGACTTCTGTATCTTTAAGTTACCCAGTTTGTGGTACTTTGTTACAGTAGTTCTAGGAAACTAACACAGTCACTTTGTTCTAACAGCATGTCTCTGGCTGAGTGTCAAAAATAAACTATAGAAAGGGCAAGGGTAGGAACTAGGAAGCTATCTTAGGTCAAGTGTCCTGGGAAGCAGATTCTAAGATGGAGAATTGCAAACAGAATGTTCATCCAGAAGTGCTCTCAGAAAGAATACGGGGTGAGAATGTGGTTGTGGTGGGGGGAATGAGGGACTCAGAACTGGACAGAGGGAAGAGTGGAGCTCATAGAGCACTCGGGCAATTCAGTGGGGGTTCACTGAATGTGAGATGGTCCTTCAGAGTCAACTTGAAGTAGGAAATGGGCCTACCATAAGTATCCCTGTGAAAGACAGGTATTGAATTAGGTTCCTGAGGAGGGAACATAATCTTGAGTAAGACATCTCCCTTCAGCAAAGGGAGGGAAATATTTGAGGAACTCATCCGTGAGCAGCTTACATTCTTCAGGCTGTGGAAATGAATACTTGGTCCTGGGAGAAGGAATATGCAAGGTGCATCATAACATCTCCAGAAGAGGATACTACAATGATAGAAGAGAGATTCAAACAGCATGGGAAAACATGGGAATCAGAGTACAGCACATGGAATTCTGTGTATATAAATGGTGTAGTGTATGTGTGTGTGTGTGTGTGTGTGTATCCTAGCAAGGATCTTCCATTTGCATAGCCCTCTAAATTTATAATATACATAATTTGGTGGCCACATCAACCTTGTAATGCAGGTAGGACAGATATTTTAAAATACTAATTTTTCCAATAGGGAAAATAAAGCCTAGAAATATCAACTGACTTGCCCAATACTCAGGGAGTTAATGGTAAGGACGAGACTGAAAATATGGTCTTCTGAATCCATGTCCTGTGTTCTTTGTACTGTGTCATATGGCCTAAATATTACTTCAGTTATGTGGCAGTGATGGTACTACACAATTCTGAATATTCTTTTACACTTTGCTATATTTCAGTACCACCAAGAGACTGTGTGGCAAGAACTGCATAGTTGTTTATCAGACTCACAACAATTTCTTCCTGGATCCAAAGCGAGACCACATTTGCCAACCTACTTTACAGTTAGTG
The DNA here is from genome assembly GCF_002837175.3 of Physeter macrocephalus. Taxonomy (NCBI): domain Eukaryota; kingdom Metazoa; phylum Chordata; class Mammalia; order Artiodactyla; family Physeteridae; genus Physeter; species Physeter macrocephalus. The sequence goes on along the minus strand of NC_041220.1, from coordinate 44,220,306 downwards.
TAGCCATATGACCGAGTTCTTGTGAATGGAATCTGAGCTGTGATAAGGATCATGCAGGCCCATAAATAAAATGCTAAAAAATCATCCCCACGGTGTGCCCAGTGCAATGGCAAAAGCCATGTGTTAAAGATGGAGGAGTGTCCATTAGCCTGGATCTCTGAATATTTGAAAGGAACAAAGATGCCTGTATACTAGCCCCTCCGCCCCCCTTCAGTTTAGATTCCTAAACCAGGGTTTTCGTAACCATTAGAGAATTGGAAACACAGTATGCATACTTTAGTGCAAGATGTACAGTATAGATTTGGAATTTTATTTCATGACATTTCACATAAGTATAACCAATATATCTTATTAAAATATAAATTGAATAACTTATGGTAAGACTATACCAAGCTGTTGACATATATACATTTAATCTTTTCACCATTTTGTGAGAAAATTATTATTTTATTTTTCTAATTGTTAAATACCTGAGAGACAGCTTGGAATAACATAACTAACTAATGAACTAATAAATAAATAAATACTTGAGATTTAAACCATTCCAACTTGAAAACACACCAGAGAAGGAGATAAATTTTCTCTACTCCAGTGTTCATATTTAAAAAATTGCAGGGAAGGACTCTAAATAGCCTGGCTTAAGTCACATGGCCATCTATAACAAATCACTGGGTAGAGCTGATTACAATATGTGATTTGGCCTCGATCATCTGTTTTCCCTATGTGGGCTGGGTACCACAATGGGCAGATCATTACCAATATACAAAGTGCAGAGGAAAAGGACACCAAGGAGTAGGCAGGCTATTTCCAGATGTAGGAAGAGGGAAATGACCAGACAAAATCCATTCATGACTATGACAAAGTTATATGGGCTTCATCAAAAAGGGGAATGTACTATAACACCTCAAGGGCTGTTTTCCAGAAACTAGGTACAGAAATGTAGCTGGCTCTTAGGAAATAAATAGAACCCAGGTCCAGAAAGCCATCTAAAATCTCTCTGCATTTCATATAGGCTCTTCTCTGTGCATGTGTTTTATGCTCCTTTCTGCAGATTATCATTCTCTTCGCTTTTGTTGGGTGCCTAAAGGCAAGTTCAACTGATGATAAACTAGTCCAGGTTTTCCATCAAATGCAAACCGTCTCTGATTCTTGAATTAAAATGGCGGGGAAAAGAGGGCCACACCACAGCTTGGAAGGTAACATGGCCTATTGAGGGAAAGAAACAATGACTCTCTCAACTCCAATTCTAATTTCCCTTGGAAAAAGACTTGATATCCCGCTAATCAAGCAACTTACCTCCTTCCCTTCCTAATCCAATGAACTGTAACCAAGGAAGAAGGTTCTCATTGTAAAAACTTGCATTTAGATCTCTACCAATGTTGGCAGAGGTTTAGTAAGATAAACTTGTCTAAATGGTGTATTCTACTGAATGTTCAGCCTTGAGAAAGGTATTATACTGTCTGAATCTTAGTATCATTATTAATAAAGTAGAAATAATACCTATGTTGCTGGTTTCTTGGGAGGATTAGGCCTTGCCCATAGAAGGTGAGGGTCATTACACTAAAGGAGTTGTAGTGTAAAATTAACCTACATAAAAAATTAGTCAGGGCTTCCCTGGTGGCAAAGTGGTTGAGAGTCCGCCTGCTGATGCAGGGGACACGGGTTCCTGCCCCGGTCTGGGAAGATCCCACATGCCGCAGAGCGGCTGGGCCCGTGAGCCATGGCCGCTGAGCCTGCGCGTCCGGAGCCTGTGCTCCGCAAAGGGAGAGGCCACAACAGTGAGAGGCCCAATAAATAAATAAATAAATAAATAAATAAATAAATAAAATTAGTCATACTTTATTTTGAACAAAATAACATATTTTCTCCTGGCTTGATAGCTAATTAGATGATTTCCAAGCTCTTTTCCAGTTCTTTAATGCAAGTGATTTTTTTCCAGTGGACGCTAAACCATTAGCCAAAAAAAAGTCCTTTAAAAGCAAGAGATTTCCTAATATCTCAAGGCTGTTCCAAAGCATGCCATAGCATAAAATTATTTCAGAAGGGTTCAAATTGTTTTGAGCAATGGCAGCCTCCCCTAGTCAAGGTGACTAATTTAAATTTGGTAGCTCTCATTTAGATGTGTAAATTCTATTAATATATAATCTTAATAGAATGATAGATATATTAATATTAATCAGACATAATTTAACAGATACATCTTATGTATTTTATAACATATATCATATAACACTTGGCTTGAATTATTTCATTCACCAAACATTTATTGAATATCTTATTGACTATCTAATATGATACTGAGCACTGTATTTTAAAGTAGGCAATAATTATTATTCTTCCTACCACTCTTCATTTTGCTTTTATAAGAAAATAGGAGGTGTATGGTTGAAGCAGATATCAGAAATGAGAAAATCATCTAACTGGGAGTACTGCAAAAATAATATGACCAACATTCCAAGAAGAATAATTCAATATGCCTTCTATGAGCTCAGCTTTCAGGAAAATCCAGCAGGCAATCTTATAAGGAACCTAATTTCCTAGATATCACCACCACAACACGGACTGTATATTAACACTATAACAACATGTCCATGCAGAATTTTCCCTTTGTGTACATCTTATTTGTGAGTTTAGATACGGATGCAAAAGAAAAAGGCATTTCTGATTAAGGCTAGTAGTATTTTTAAAATCTGATTGCTTTCTCCGGGAAAATATTGTACTGTGTCATGTTTAGACAGCACCATATAGCAGAAAATGTGGCCATGAATAGCATCCTCCACCATCAGGATGTTGAGACCCTTTGCAGAGTATAGTCTGAAAACTCCTAGGAAAGGATTCTGGTTAGTCAAGTTTGGGTCAGCTCCCCTTGCCTGGATCAAACATGGCCAAGGGACAGGGCCAAAAGTATGGACAAAGCCTCCTCATACTTACATGTACAGGAACCACGCTCAGAGAAGAGGGAGTAATTATGAGTCCGGTATCTCCTACTGGTGTCTTAAAAGAACAGGGTTGAGGAGCAGAGCCCAACAGGGTAGCAATATTTTACAAAGGAACAGAGTCTTTCCCTTCTGTTCCAGGCCACAACAATCATTATTAAATATCTGGTTGACCATGATATTTTCATTTGTAACATATAAGCACATTTGCCTTTACAAGAGGGAGACCTCAAGAAAACAGTGTTGGGTTTTTGAATATTTTCATATTTCTAGAGTCTGGAATCTAGACATTGTGATGTGATTTTTTTTTTTCTGTACGCGGGCCTCTCACTGTTGTGGCCTCTCCCCTTGCGGAGCACAGGCTCCGGACGCGCAGGCTCAGCGGCCATGGCTCACGGGCCCAACCGCTCCGCGGCATGCGGGATCTTCCCGGACCGGGGCACGAACCCGTGTCCCCTGCATCGGCAGGCGGATTCTCAACCACTGCGCCACCAGGGAAGCCCTGTGATGTGATATTTTTAAGGCAACTATGTTTGTATGCGTGCTGAGTACTTCTCCAAGAACCAGTGTTCTATTGCTAACATTTACAGTAAGTGGCTTAAAGCATTTGGTGTTCAAGCTAATTTAAAGTTATGAAAGGTAATTTAATTGTGGGATCTAAGACAAAGTAGCTGGGATAGTTACAGAAAAAAAAAGCTTGTTGTTCCTTTCATAGTCATCCAGAACTGGCATGCATATATGCAAACATTACAGAAATTATGAAAAGGAGTCGAAAGAGACTCTTCCTTTGAAAAGAAGTCAGGATATTAAAAAAATGTTAAACACTTAATTAGGAGAAGCTGTTTATAAAAAATATCTAGATCTAGATTTACTTTATCTAGATCTATAGATAAATTTCCAGATAATTTAGAATGTAGAATACACAGATCCTCTTTTGGATTGAAAAAGAGTAAGGGTGAATTGCTTGAATCAAGGTGAGAATAGATGATACCAAATCAGCAGGGATATATAACCTGGGTAAGATTTTACAGTCTTTAAAAATAGGTCCTTTGATGTACATCCCAAGGATTAGAGAGCATCACTGGATACTTCTTAGAATTAAACTATCCCTTAGTCAGTCAAATATGTTCTGATCATATATATATAATCTACACTTGAGTCATTATTCTAGTGAACCCAAGGCCCCTTGGAATTCTAATCATACCATGGCATACTAGGAATCTGAGTATTAAGCTTTGCTGCCTGCTTTGCAGGTATGATTTACCCCTGATTACCTTGATTTGTCAGTGTATCTAGGCCCAGTAGCATTTAAGATTGTAACTGCTGATAATTGATTATTAGGGAGTATTTTTCCCAACGACAAAAGCTCAGTAATTTTGTGAAAGTTTACGTCTGGTTGAAATAGAAGGTCATTTCATTGAAGGTGGCATTGTCTACTGTCTGCAGTAGGGATTCATTTAGTTACTAAAAACCTAAAGTATGCAAAGCTCAGCCCAGGGTGGTGCACAATGTCAAGTCACAGGCTGAGGAAGAATTAAATCATTAAAGAATCCTGATTTTCAGCTGGACTCATGACTGCCTGGAATAGTCAACATTTCTTGTTATCATTGTAGCTAAGTGTTACCAGCTCACCATTTTTGAGGATTAAATGAAAGGGCAAATGGTGCGTGCAACTTTAGGAAAATGTCTCTGGGTGTGAGTATGCCTTTCTTTTCCTCCTTTTCTTCTCTGCTCCTGCAATGTAGGCATGATTGCTGGAACTGGAATTGGGAATAATGGCCATGCGCGGCTGAGCAAGAAGTTAAGGAAGTTGTCTGTTTCAGGCTGGAATGCTTTGTTAGGGCCACAAGAGCCCAGGACCGCTAACTGCTACACTTTAACCTGAGAAAGAAAGAAACTTTTGTTTACTGTTGCTTTGTGTTTCTGTTGCTTGCAGCCAAAATGAATTCTAACTAATATAGAATATACAGATCATTCAAAAAAATTTTGTTTGCTTTAACCAACTTTTCCCCTCACTAACTGAATAACTACCAATTCCAATCAGGTAAGGGCATTTACTGAGTGTGCAAAAACAAGATATCTTACATACTTACTTCCCTTATATAACAATTACAACTGAGGTGTGTATCACTATACAAAACAAAATCCTAGTCCATACCTCTGTTTATTTCTGTAGAAGTGATATCTGTAAATAGAAACTGTGGATTAATGACATATATATTCTATAAGGCAGTTGACATAATTTCAGCTTTCTTTCCAGAAAAATTGTGTCAGTGTACATCACTAGCATGGAGGCAGGCCTGTCTCAGTACACTTTTGTTAGAGTTTAGTAGTCGGGAACTGCTATTTTTCAGCTAATTTCACGAGTGAAACATGAAACATGATGGATCTGGTAATTTTATATATTTTTAATATAATTATAAAATTATAGTTAATTTAATATATTTTTATGTATTGGATTTATATTGGCAGAACATTTTTCCTTTCGTTTATTGGCCATTTGAATTATTTCTGTGAACATGTTATCCATGTTCTTTTCCTAACTTACATGTGTTGGAGATTTTAGTATATTAATTATTAATTTGAAAAAAATCCTTTGGTCAGGAAATTTTTTAAATTATTAAAACCTTTTAATTGTGGTTATCTTATTTCATTGGCTACTCAGCTTTTTCAAAAAATTGGGGGAGGGGTTCTTTTCCATTTTATAAATATTGATTTTTTTCAATTTTAATGGAGTTGAAGTCGACAGTGTGATCTATTTTAAAAACCACTCTAGCACACAGAGCTACCATGTATAATAGCATCTTTGCTCAAACATCATCTGCTATACTATCTTGTCCCTGAGTAGAAGGTGTTAAATATAGTTGGGTAGCAAAGAGGGCACAGTATTTTATTTGAGTGTATTTTTGTGGAAGGTTCACCTTAGAAAAATATTGGCAAGAGTCATGGATTTCCTGGCAATGGAGTATTGACACTTTGTATCTTAAATCAAATAGAGAAGACTATGCCCATCAGATTAAAAATGATTTGGAAGCATGAAGTTTGAACCTAAAATACAGGTAGCTGCTGTAAAAATTGCTACCTTGACATTTGATTAAGTTGTATAAACCTATTCTTTTCTTTCCACTGCTTTTATTTAACCATCAGTTATTTTTATTCACTTTTTTTTCCTTTTTGGTTCTTTCTCCCTCATTATTCTGTTTGTAATTTTGCTTATTTGTAGTCAACTCTTCCGTGGTGAATACTTTTAATTATTTATTTAACTCAATATGCTTACTTTTCAGTTAATATATTTCATATTTTTATAAATATATTAATTATATATTGAAATTTTATTCCTTTCACATATCCTACCAGACCTGCCATATTGTGATAAGTCTGATTCTAAAAATTGGTCTATAGGTGCTGTTTATTTATATTTCTGCTGCTACCACTAATAACATTTAATATCTATATAGCACCTTTCATTCTATAGTCTATTATTTTATTACTTTTCTACATATATACATTTGGGAGATGAATTGAGTAGTTTCCATTTTGCCTCTTTTACAAATAAGAGCCTCTTGTCACAATTGGCTGGAGTCTACTCTTTCCAAAATTATTTAAGTAACAAGGGACTCCAGATGTCAGTTTATATTTTGTTTAAGTACTCAGGGGAATTCATAGATGCCCCATAATAGGCAAATTCAAGTAGCCTAACTTGAGCCTGTGAACATTTAGTTGGTCAGAATTCAACAATATCATTAAATCTCTTTCCCATTTTTTTAGAAAATAAAAAGAATTATAACGTGCAAAATATTGTGGATACAGATTAATCTTATGTTATACAGATGATTAAAATTTGTAATTTAGATTCCAGGAAGATCCTATAATGCGAAGAGGCATAGAGACAAGCAACTAATAATTTTAAAAGAACAAGAAAAAAGCAGAATGAAATAGGTGTTCTGTAGAGATACAATCAAAGGGAATATAATGGAAGGGGTGATTATTTTGAATGGGGTTGGTGAGAAAAGGATTTTTGGAGCAGTTGGTACTGGAATTGAGCTTTGAAGACTGAATGAGATTTTGATAGTCACTGGTACTGGGTATGGTCTGTTAATTCGAATGAGGTTTTATGTTCTTCATATGTTGACTCTACCTCCCTAAGAACTGGGAGAGCATTAGATCATTCTGAATATATTATATACATTCAAATATAATTTGGATATAATGTGCTTGTTGGATGCATATAATAAATCTTAGTTTCTCCTGTAATGGTAACCTGAATGTATAGATATAGAAAATAACACCTTAGCCATTTCAGATTATGAAATTTTAGAGCAGGACAAGACCTTAGAAATTACCTACTTAACCCTCTCATTTACAAAGAAGGCAGAAAGGGGTTCAGTAATTGACCAAGGTCACTCAGTTAACTTGAACAGACTTTTCCTCTATCACAAGGCATTGCTTTGGAATCGGCGCCTTTCTGTATCCATTATGGTAATTTTTATCGATGTAAAATAAAGTCACTGAATCCCCACATCCGATTATCAGACTGCACTTTAACGGCTGCAATGAACTTGCACGCTGAGGTAAGTTTGAAGGAACATAAAATGGACCAAAGGCAGAAAACGCACTGGGACTCGGTACCTGCATAATGAAAATATGGAATAATCTGTACCTGTAAAAAGAGACACTGGCAGTACTTTCAATCTGACGTCGCTTACTCACCTGGAGTGGAATGAAGGAGGAAGAGAAGAGGGGAGAGAGGGAGGGGGGAAAGAAAGAGAGAAAGAGGGGTGAGGGAAGAGGGAAGGCTAAGGGAGGGGGGGGGGCGGGGAGAGCGAGCGAGCGAGCGAGAGAGAGAGAGAGATAGAGAAGCTTGTCTCAAAGCCGCGAGGAGAGGTACCCTTTGTTTGACAAACCCTGAAAGGAAAGCCTCCTGTAGCAGCTCTCTCCTTCCCACCTCCAAGCGTTTGTCGAGCTGCTGCTAGGTGGAGCCCGCGCGGCGGAGCCCGAGCGCACTCCAGATCCGGGTTTTGACTCCCGCCACCCCTTTCTCCGGCGCAAGCCCCCTCCTCGGCTCTCGGCGCTCTCGGAGCTCGCCCGCCCGCGGCTCATTCTGGCCTCGGCTCGGGCCCTGGCTGCGTCCGCCGCACGCAGTCTGCACGGCCCCGGCGCGCCCGCGCTCCGACCGGCTCTCGGCGCGTCGCCGGGTCGTCTGCTCGCCCGGCACTGCTCGCCCCAGTTCCCAGGAGCGGGGATGTAGATGCTGCCGCTGGTCCTGGTGGGCGCCGCCGCTGCCGCTACCGGCTTTTCCCGTACTGGTCGTTGCCTCCGCTCCTGCAGCTACCGCTGCTGCCGCCTGTGACTCGCCCCCTCCCCTTTCTTTCTTCTCTTTTAGCCTCCGTCCTCTTTCTCCGGGTGTGCGCGCGCGTCGGTGGCACGGTTGGCTTTGGCCGGAGCTCGCTCGTGTGTGCGCGTGTGTGAGTGTGCGTGTCTGGAGAGCGCCAGAGCCTTGCTCGCTCTCGGGGAGTCGAAGAAGACACAGGACCGAAGAGGCGGCGGCGGCGGCGCGAAGCCCGGGGCCGCGCGATGAAGCTCCCACATGCTCGCAGCTGCCTGGCCCGGCCGGCGAGCTAATCAGCCACCCTCCGGGCTCTGGGCTCCGCGGCCCCCGGGACGCAGCCCTCGGCTGCCCGGCGCCCGCTCCGCCCGCGCGTCCCCGCTGTGCACCCGGGAAGGAGTTTGTGTGGCCCTCGCTCCAGCTCTCTGCGCAGGTTGCGGGCTCGAGAGGAGACCCTCGGCGGGGAGACAACCTCGGGAGGAGGAGGAGGAGGGTTTGGCGGAGAAGAAGCCACCCCTGGCCCTCGCGGCTCCCCCTACCTTTTCCCTCGCTCCCGCACTCAGCCGGAAAGGGGAGGACGAGGAAGAAGAAGAAAAAGAAAGGGGGTGGGGTGGGAGAACTGGATATAAAGATCGGCTGGGGGGATGGTGGAACATTTTTGGTCTCTCCAGCAGCGTCTTTTCTTAAGCAGCAGCGGCAGCGGGAGGAAAAGCAGCCCCAGCTATGACTGCCGCATGTTAATAGCTGCCGCTTGGGTCCCTCGGCTGCTGCTGGAGACAGAGCCTGACTCCGAAGTTGTGCAACTGTGGACTGGAAGAGACATTTGAACCCTCCACTCCCTTTGCTCCGTTTTTACCCCCTTGGTGTGTGTGAAGAGAGGAAACGTAAAGGAAGACAAACATTTGGCTTTTGCTCTCCCCCCCACCTTCCCTTTTCTTCATGGCTGTGTAGCAGAAGAAAGGGGGAAGGAAAGACTTTTTGTTGTTTCCTTGTCTGGGGTCTCTACCCTCCTGCTGCCTTCTCTGCGCTTTGGTTATCATTCTTGGACGCCTGCGGTGGGGGTGTCTTCGCTGGGGCCGCTCGGTCTTTTGCCCCGAGCTCCATGGCTGGATTGTGGAAACTGCACCGGGCTGCAGGTTGTTGAGCAACTGATGGGACGATCTCAGGGACCGGCGGTTACGAAAGGTAATTTATTCTTCTCACACTTCCTGATAGTGGTGGCCCTGGCCCGGCGCAGGCATCTGCGTCCGCGGGGCAGGCAACCGAGGGGGTGCAGGATTCACGCACACTCACCCTCCCACTCACACACTCGCCCGCACACACACTCATCCGATCGTGATGCGGGGCGGGAAGGGAACCTCATGGCTGGTGGGCGCTGGGGGTTGGCACGGGTTCGAAGTTTTTCCAGCTATTGGGCGATCTGGCGGCTGAGAGAAATGAAAGGGAGAGTTGACCGGGAGCATTCGCAGTCCAACACTCTGGGGGATAGGAACGGTTTCCACCCTGGGAATTTTCCCTCCCCTCTCACCCCAGTGTCATCCCCTGGTAGGAACTGAATGCCGACCAGGGGGCGCCTTTTCTCTACCGGCCCGGAGCCGGTGCCGCTGGAGACGGGAGAGGGCTGGAGGACCGACAGGGACCGGGTGAGGCGCTGGGCTCACGGGTGATGGGGACTGCGGGGCGGTGAGTCCGCCGCGATCTTCTCTAGACGCTTGCCTGGAGCATCCATGGTGGCCGCGTTTGCCCAGGTCGCGCCCCTGAGACGCGGAGCCTCGCTACCTCCCCGCACCCCGCCCGTTGTGTCCCTTTCACGGCAGTTTGGTTTAGACCTGCTTGCTTGGCCTTTGTTAGGCGCTTTTGGCTGGAGAAAGCTGCCACTTTCGTGGGTGGCCCGGGGCGGCGCGGTGTTGGGAGTGGGCACGGGGCGGGGGGCGGTGTTGCACGAATCGGGGTGGCCGGGGCGCCGGGGCGGGGTGGGCAGAGCATTGGTGGCGGCGGTCGGCTGGGTTACAGGTAGGAGGGCAGGTGCCCCGCATCTCTCACCAGTGAAGGGAAGGCTCTGGGCTGCAGCGGAGCGTCGGTGCCGCTGCGCTCCCGCCGATGGTCCCACATCGGAGCTCAAGGGCTAAACGTGCCAGGCCCCTAGCAGTATAGGTGGGTGGGTGTGTATGTGGGTTGGGGTGGGGGGAATCTCCGCTACCAGGGTTAATTGGCAGCAGGATCGGCGTGTGCCAGTCTGTGTGCGCGTTCGTGCGCTCCGGGGATGGCCTGGAGATATTTGCTGGGATGGCAGAGCTGATGCTACTTGAGCTGAGCTTGCTTATCGAAATCGCCTGGGATCCGCTTAACTGGAAAATCTGGTTTGAGGAGGCCGCGGGGGCCGACCGGGGTTGCGAAGAAGCCTCACTGTGTCCCTTCTCCCCTACTGAGCACCTCTGAGAGATGCGTGCAGCGCCTGAGAGTCTCTGGTGCAGCGCGCAGGGCACCCCCAATTTGGCCCTGATGAAGACCAAGGAATAGAGTAGTCGTCTCTCGGGCAGATGGAAATAACCAAGTCAAGCCAGCATAACCCCTGGTCCCCGGAATTCTTTGGCCACTTTCAGATATGAACGTGTGCTGTTTTATTTATGGCCAGAGGTATCATAGCAATTGGGCTAACTCGAGGTGTGCGAGCCACCTCTGGGTGTCTCCTCCCTGTGCCTGTGTGTGATCTTGCCTGCGGTAGTTGGAGTACATTGTAAACAACGGTGTAAGCAGCCCTGCCACAGTCTCCTTTAGAGCCCAGCCTGGTGGTGTCTTGTGTTTACTTTCCTGGGTAGATTACTCATTAGGAAGTATAAGCCTTCTTGCCCCTCTGATTTCACATCCTTCCAGCCAGCTGCTGAGGAAACGAGGAGACGCATAGACTCTGGCAGGAAGGAAAAATTGCCTTCTGTGTTTTACTCTGAAGTAAATAGGCAATCTGCTAATTTAGTGTCATATGGGTTATCAACACTAGTTAAAGAATGTCATTGCAGAATCTACAAAGAAACAGTTCTTCGGTAATTTTTCATTTGGAGAATGTACTTTATTTCCCTGTGAGATTAAACAGAACTTAGCTAGATTTCCTTGGTATATTTTTCAATCTGTAATGGTACTAAATGACCTGGATGGAGTTCTGGTGCCCAATTTGTCTGTATGTGGATTAGACAGAATTGTCAGGTCTTTTATAGTATCATCAAAAGAGGTTTCCAGACGTTTGTCTAGGAGTTAAAAGAATACTTGCATTGAAATATCTTAACCTTTGTTTCACCCAATCTTTTTTTTTTTTGTGACCAAGGGTTAAAAATGTACAAAGGCAAACAGTTTTAAAAAGTTGGAAAGCTAAACACTTTTCAGTTATTAAAAAGTCATTAAATTGCTTAGTTGTAGATTAGCTCTGACTGCTTTTGTGTTTGTTGCAAACGGCTATGTTCTATTTTGTTGAAAAAAGTATAGCACTGTAAATGTGAAACGGTACTTTTTCTCTGGGTACCATGATTTCCACATTTCTTTCAATTTTAGGATCTTGACTTCTTGAAAAAGCTTAGGTTGCCCCTCCACCCCCTGCCAAAAAGGAATACAGAATCATTGATGCCTGATCTTGATTAAGTTATATTTTTATGGGATAGTGCTGGTGGCAGTTGTCTTAATGCAAACTTAGGGAATTGTGATTTCATCCATGAGATTCTGGCTTCATATATTTCCTTTTTTCCTAGAGGGTATGTGTTAAAGCCTTTGCACTTGCAAATATTTCTTAAGATTAAAGAATACTTGTCCTCTCAGTTTAGAAGATCTAATCACAGTGTTTCAGAGCCCTTATGTTAGAAGATTTGATCAGATCTGTTCTTTGTTTCCTAGCAGCATGTGTTTCTTAGCAGTCATACATTCCACAGGTCCTGATGTCATTAGAACTGTGTCTGTCAGTGTATTGTGTGCTGTCTTTAGCTGAAGGTGAATGTGTCAGAAGTGCCTGAATGCCATTCCCTAGCACTTCTTCATAAGTAAATATTCAGTAACCTGCTTCATTGGTGTATATGGTTGACTAGACTATTTCTATAAACTCAGGGTAGGAGGAATGATTAGTATAAAGGTTTATGTGAACTATTCAAATTTTTTAGATTGATATATTAGGTTGCTCCAGGCATCCCTGGCCTGAAGCATGTGATTTGCTTGATGGGTAAATGCTTTGATGTCTCATTTTAAGTTGCTTGGTGTGATTATCCTTCAGATTGAGAGCCCTCCATGAAAATATGAATGGAAGGTCTTTTAGAAATGATTTTCTTAATGATAATCTTCTTGCATTTTGGAGATTTAAACATTCCTTTCCATGAGGAATAATAGTGAGTATGAGACTTACTGGCTCTGGCTACTGTGCCTGACATTGTTTCTAGTAGTTAGGAAAGGCAAAATTTTTATGGACTTGTCCTTTAGATTCCTTGGTGAGTTATAGCCAAGTTAATCCTAAATAGAAGATTTTAAAAAAAAGTTTATCAAATCAAAAGAATTGAAGTCAGTCAAATAATATAATGCTAAACTGAATTGTTTTTCAGATTTCATTTAGGCTGCTTTAACTGCTGGATGAAACTCTCTTTGAAAAGAGCTGCCAAGTAGGAGTGACAGTTACTGTTAGAAGTGGGGCAGTTTTGCCCAGAAATCAGCAAGGAAAACTGATTGTGTATTTAAAAACAAAGTGATTTTGAGAAATGTTATACAGCCTTAATTTAGCATGGTGTGAACGCCTAGAGCAGTTGGAATTAGAGGGAGATGATCTTTCCTTAAGTTTTGCAAATGACTATTTTCCCTTTGATTTCTTAGATTTGCATTACATTCAAAATATGCAGTTGCTCACATAGGGAGGAACCCTAAAGACAGAGGCTGTATTGCAATTTAGCATTGTTTGCCTTCAAGGACATATTTACGCTTAGATTACTATTACATTTGTGTCTTTTTCTTTTATGCAAATGAATTCCCTTATAGAATACCCAATTTTATAATAAAATATAAACTAAAACATTCAAATATGAGTAAGGGCCTCCTGACATTTTTCCTTTCTTGTCTGTGTGTGTGTGTGTGTGTATGTATATATATGTGCGTGTGTTATTAGGGAGTTGTTGATCAGTGAGGAGAAAAATCCAGATTTTTCATTGGTTGTGATTTTGATATTGATGTTTATTGGTCACTTTGAGAGAGTTGTGTGAGCATGCCTGTGAATAGCATCTGTGAGCCCAAAGATGTATAGTTTTCCCCAAATCTTTTAATGTCATTACCCTGGTCTGAGTGTCTATGTGGCCCAATAAAATTAACTCTTCTACTGCATAAAGTAACCAGGTGTAATTTTTTTCTTAGAATTGTTAAGTGTGCTCATGCACTCACAAATACAAAATATATATAAAAAATTAGCTGTCCTACTCTGAATTCATTGAAATTCTCCATTTGTTTTAAGGAGTGGATGAAAGGGGAGAGTTCTTCCTGTATTTGATCATAACAGATTCTATAGATCTTAATAATTTATGTCTTACTAATGTCTTATTGACACTTAAGACAAGAATTTAGTTTAATGTTAATGAATTTCTTCATAAGAGTGATTACATATACATATTAGAAACTGTTAACGTTTGATCCATATTATTCAAGAACTTAAATGGAATACTCTTGGTGGTAGTCCTAATTATTGTGAACATTATCTCTGGGATAGAAAATTAAATCAACCAACTGAATACTGCTATCTGGTAAACTTCTATGTCAGTTATTTTGTAGAGCAGACAATCCTCTCTTTTCAAGGTGTATTCTGGGGAAATCTGTGGTTCTTTGAGACCCTTTCTGAGGATCTATTAGAATAAAACATTTTCATAATAATGCTAAGATGTATTTTACCTTTCAATCTCATACTTTAACAAATGTACAGTAGAGTTTTTCAGAAGGTTCATGATATGTAATGACATCATTGCTTTGCTGGCCTATGGCATGTGTGCTGGTGTATTCTTGTGTTTTAAAATTTTACCAGTTTAACTATTAATATATATATAAATATTGTTAGTTAAACCAACATAATCAACAGTTACTTTAGGTCATCAATTTTTAAGCGTGTAAAAGGGTCCTGGAACCAGAGAATTTGAGAACCGCTGAAGTTAACTTTTCAAGATCTGCCTCCTTGTACTCAAAAGTTCACCCCATTGGACCACATAAAGAGCCATCTAGGATGAGAAAACAAGTAGATTGTTCAAGTTTTAAAAAAACACAAGCCATATGGGTATTTTATTAATTATTTGACATTTTCATTTTTCTCCAAATGTAGAAAAGCTTGTTTTTAGTCCCCAGTTAGTGAAACAGAAACTTTAAGGCTGCAGGTATCTAGCCTGACCTGCTGGCAGTAGCAAAGGAGCTACTGGGAAAATTTAAAATCTAGGCCCCAGGTCTTGATATTCTGCTATCTGGAGAGGCAGAATGGTGTGGTGGTGATGAGAAGGGACTCTGTGGTGTGTTTGCCAAGGTTTGATAAATTATTTGATTTTTGACAAGATGCTGGATCTTCTCTCTATGCCTCAATTTCCTGGTATGTTTTAATGGGTATGACAACTATAGCTAATTCACAGTTTGTTGTGAACATTTAATGGAAAAATGTATGCAAAGTGTTTAAAACAGTTCCAGGCACAAAATAGGATTGTAACTATTTGCTACTATCATTATTATTATTTACTAGGTCTCATGAGGGTCCCACGAAACTTTAGTCAATTCCCCATGTGATTATGTGATTCAGATATGGAGTTATGTTTTAGCTCTTTGCTTTAGAGCATGTCTTAAAATGCTATTAAATTTGAAAATTTCATATAAAAGAGAATCTTGGCTTTATTTTACTCTTCTGTTTGAAAACTTATGAAGATTTACTGGGATTTTTTTTTTTTTTTTTTTTTTTTTTTGTATTGTAAGAATTAATAAAACACCTTCTTAGTTTGGGCCAAGTTTGAAATTTGGTAGAGTATGAATGCCCAATTAAAACGAGATTTCAAAGATCCTAATTGAATATTTATGTATCTTGGGAATTATTAGGGAGGAAATCACTTTTCTGAAGTGATATCAAGATGACTCACTACACTCTTAGTCTGTTAATCACTATCTAAGCATCACAACAGGGCATTTTCAGTGAAAAGCATCCTTGGGGTAATTATACACTGCAGTTCTGATTGTTCGTGAGTGGTGATATGCCTAATCAGTAACAGAAGCCCCACATAGAGATTAGTTTTAATAGTTGCTGAAGTTTAAAGATGACCTGTAATATTATACTTCTGAATGGCACTTTGACATCTATTTGAAACTTTATAGAGATATTTATAAATTATGTGTATATATTTGGATATATTTCATGGCTAGTTTAATTTCTGACTTAAGCCTACCACTATGAAATTAGTACTGTAGCACTAATCTTCTCCAGCATGTTGGCTAATCCTGACTTAGTGCTGTAGAAACTACACTATACTCCTTAGATGGGCATAGCTGGGCACTGTCCCTGATTATGAACTGCTCAGAAATGGCCTTTGGAATGAGAGACACTTGAATACAGTCCCAATTCCACAACTTTACAGCTGTTTCATCTCTCTTTGTGAGATAAAGGTACTAAAATCTGCATTGCTGGATGGGTTGAGGAATAGGAAGTGAATAGAAAAGTACCTGATAAGAGTGAGCATTTAATAAATGGTAACTATTATTATTAGTCAGAGTATTATTAGAAATGTCCTTAACCACCGGTATTAAGAAAACTTAGCCAAATCAAATATCGTTTTTTTTAATTGAAGAGTTCTTGATGAGCTAGGAAAATCAATAGCATTTTCTTAAGCAGTTGAGAAAGGTTTTATGTGTATGTTTGTCTTTTCCATATTCTTTTCCTCTTTCCTTTTTTAACCTTTTGTTAAATACCTATTTCTCAGTTCTTCTTCATAATCCTAAAACGTTATGCTCTGCTACTAATGCTCCCCACAGAATCATAATCCTGACAGGAAAATATTTTTGACAGCCACCAAGTGCTGTGTCTGATGATTGACTTTAAATCAGGTATAAAATGAAAGTAGCAATTTAACTTAAGACATTTTAAATTAAACTCCTGATCATCTTTTCACGTGGCGTCAGCAGCTCTTTAAGCTTTAACTGCATCAGAATATTCTACAACGTTGTAACTAAATGATCATAAACTTCCAAGATTTAAGGATTTCCCATACTTTTAAAGGATTTATAATCCCAAAGTTTAGTCCTCATAAGATTGCTATAAATGCAGATGAACCCTTAAAATTCAGAACCCCAAATTGTTTTAAAGACTAGAAGTATGGAAAGGGTCATAAATAAGTACATGTTTTAGAATGAATGTCTGTTTTTCAATGACAGTTGCCAATAAGAGAAGTTAGTAAATCTGTGACTCTTACATCTAATCATTCATCATTTATGTTATAATGGAAAAAGTACAACATGGTTGGTGGTAAGAATGAATGAAAAAATAAGCTGCATGTTGGACGTCTGACTTGCTAAATTGTACCAGGCTTAAGTGTTTTAAAGTATGACTCAAGAAAATGAAAGCCAAGTAGAAAGATACCCCCTTCTGTTTGATCAGCTTGTGTTGGTGTTTATGCATCCTGCAGAGGCAAAGTGTGTTACTATTCAAGACAGCCCCAGTGGCTCCACAGTAGCCTGAGATTGTGAGAATAGGGGAGAGACTCAAGCCCAGTTTTTGATGTTCTGCATGGGTGGGTAACCTGAATACTAAAATGCATTCCATTGACAGCTGACCCTGTAAGAGGTTTTTCAACAGTCTCTTGTTTTGTTTTCATTTGGTTTAGGTTTTTTTCCCCCTTTTCCTTTCCTCAGAGCTCTTCTAAATACTTTGGATAAGAGGAAGTGGTCCTGGAGGATGGTCATCTTTTTGTATGAGATTTTATTTCTGGCCAGAACGGAAGGGCTCAACTGGTTTACATTTCTGTCTTTTGTTTTTTTCATATTTTCAGTGTTCTTGATTTGTCAGTGGCTGATGGTTGCCATTTGAACCTTGATTCAGAATACTGATCATGACTTCAAGGAGTGGACAAAGAGTCTATTGAGAAATAGTTTTGTGTTAACATGAGGCGTGTCTATATCTGCAGACATTCCTCTTTATATTGGGGTTAACTGTTCAGTCAAATTTGTCTATTGAGTTTTAATCATATTATTAACTATAGTTGACTTCGAAAGAAAAGCTTAGGCATACATTTTCTTTTAAAATAATATACCATCATTTTTAAAATTTTAGGCGAGTTCAATTAAATTTTACTTTAATTTTCAATAATTTTATGTATGACAGTTAAATATTATTTTGCAGCATTCCAAAATGCAGCATGTTTTATGATAACAACATTTGTCATATGGACTTAAATTCAACTTAAAAGATTTAGTAGAATGGGTGTATTCATTATTTTTCTTTTAATTGCAGACACCTCCAACTAGCTTTAGGCCATAATGATTAATTTATTGGGAGGCTATTGTGTTTCTCACCTAAGGAATCTTGGGGAAGGATGGAGGTTTAGAAAAAATTAGAAAATATTAGCACCTTGAATACCACCAGGATTCTATTCCAGTTGCATGCTCCTATGCAGACTACCACTTTTCCTTCTCTCTGCCTACTGGATTCTTTTTTTGGGGGCCTCTCACTGCTGTGGCCTCTCCCGTTGCAGAGCACAGGCTCCGGACGCGCAGGCTCAGCGGCCATGGCTCAAGGGCCCAGCCGCTCCGCGGCATGTGGGATCCTCCCGGACCGGGGCACGAACCCGTGTCCCCTGCATCGGCAGGCGGACTCTCAACCACTGCGCCACCAGGGAAGCCCTGCCTACTGGATTCTTAACCTTTCACCACAGTCTGAATTAGGTACCCACCTTTAGATCAATCTACTATCACCAGCTTACTGGAGTCAATAAGGATATTGCAGTTCCTAGGTGGATGCACTAATAGCTTGAAGAAGGGAAGGCTCAATTAAGAGAGGGATCATGTCTACAGAAAAAAGTAGAGGGGCTGATAAAACCTGAATGTCCACTACAGTGATCCTTTGTTAACTCAGACAGATCAAGCATTAGGAGAATTGGTTAGGAAAGCCATTAAAAATGGGTGTACCCTTTTCCTTTAAGCAGCCAAAGTGATCGTGGAAAATGGTTTTCTGCTTACTTGACCCAGAAAACCCACAAAAACATGCAAATCAAGAGATTCATATTTTCAGATTTAAGAACATCTGTGAAACTGCCCAACTTGTCAAGGCTATGCATGTCTGAAAAGCCATCAAATATCCGAAAGGTGTCATTTACATAAATAATGTATGCCATTCCATCTTTCGATGGTGGAGTTGCCATCGTACAATGCTGAACAGGGGACACTGGAGACAGTACTTAGAGTGCTGAATTTTTGCTACTCTTGCTTTAAAATGCTGATCTGACAGGTTTAAGTGTAGATTATTTAAGCATTGAGTACCTCCAGGTGAAAAATCCCCCAAGATGTATCATTGGGCATGAACTCATGGTTGAGTTAACTTATGTATGAGCTCCACTAGCCACATTAAGATGGTCCTTACTGAAAAGGAACAAATTGTTCCTAAACCAGAAGTGGAGGTTTCACAGAAGAAAAAGTTATCCCAGAAGAAACTGAAGAAACAAAAACTTATGGCATGGAAATGAATACAGCATAAAATAAATGCAAATAGAAGTAAAAGCAGAAAAAATGGATTTACAGATATGAATTCATCCATCTGTTTAAGACATCTAATTATTTTACACTTGCTAGTGTACTCATTATGTCATGCTACTGATGGGAATATATGTTTATTCAAGTAAACCTTATGTTTAGAGGCAGAATATTCAAAAGTACATCATGTAGGATATTTCAAATAATTGAGTATGGATAACTAAAGAATCCAATGAAAATATACTTCATCCTATCCACTAATAATGTTATTGAAATGACAGACATCTAATTTGGATCCATTATTACAAAAACTAGAGCCTGGGTAGTGTTTAATGCTGTCACTTGACCAGCTGAAGTTAAAAGGTGCTTTAGAGCTATCATTTGTATAAGTTGGGAAACCTCTTAAATTTATTTTTTATTTTTTCTTTATTCACCACAGAAAGTTGTGTTGACTTTTCATTTTAAGTTACCAACTCAATGTGAATAGTAACGTCAGATAATTTGGGAGTATTTTTAAAGGTTAATAGAAACCTTAATTAGAAGAACTCCTGTGTACCTTCCTTATTGTTGCAATTCCTTGAAAAAGAAAGAGCCCTAAAAATTAGTAGGCTGTCAACATTTTATGATCTGACATTACTAAGTGAACGTTGGGAGTATTTCTTTTTTTGGTGCACTTGATTAAACATGTGATCTTATCTTGGTGAAATAGCCTGTTGGGCTGCAGACAGTAGTGTTCAGAAATGAAATTTGCCTAGAGCCTTTGAGCAGACATTTATTCAATGAGACCCTTACTGTATAATGGATGATGGTGAAATTGCAGTAGTGTGTATGTATGTTTTCTTGCTTGAATATAGGGGTTGAGATAGAGCAACAACAAAAAAGTAATGGTGTATGAAAGAAAGCATTAGATTTATAAATGAGAAATTAACCTGCATTATTATAAATGAATGTACTATCTGTGTGAAGGACTCATAGTATCACTGTCAGAGGATGGTGTACTAGGCCATCTGCTTTGTTTTAGTAATCTTGCTGAGTTACTTCCTTTTCTGCTGCTGTCTCTTAGCTTAGTAGATGTTATTCTGGGATTTGTGCCACAATCCCAATGTATATCATTTATGTATGCTCTTTCGATTCTACTTGGGTGCCAGTAATAGCTGAATTTTGATTCCTATTCATTCTTCTCAATACAACTTATTCTACATTCTCAATGATCACATATTAAAAAGTTTTTTTCTTATATGATATAGTATGCTCGTGCTGAATACTTGTGAAATATGGAGATATGTAAACTCAAAACAGAAATCAACCAGTATATCATAATATAATGGTACATTGCCATATTCACAGAGGTTATGTCACACATATTTTTAGCTTGATTATCCATGTATTGTATCCATGTATTAGCATTTTACGTGTGTATGTGTGTTTGTTTTCGTAGAATTGAGGTTGAAATATATTAAATATAGAGAGAGTCTGTATAATTCTCTCCAATTTCCCAATGCCATTAATTTTTTGAGAGCATCATTTTTAATGTTGTAAAATATTTCATAGTGTGGACACACTATAATGTATTCAAACAGTTTCTTATTCATGTGGGTTGTTATATTTTTCGAGGGTAAATAACATAAAGCTTGGCCTATTCTCTGATGATTTTTGTAGCACAGATTCCTTGAAGTATAGTTATTAGGACAAAGAGTAAATAATGACTGTTTGACTTTTACTACCTGGTTTCAGTGATCCACATGCATCATTGTCCTCTGTGCATAACTGGTCTTCTTTTTGGGAAATTTTTAAGAATTGTTAACTGTCAGTTCTATAGTTAGTAGTTATTAACTCTTCATTATTTATAAAGTTAGTAATTTACCAATTGTTTGGTAATTCTTAAGAATTACTAACTCTCATTTATATCAATGTATCAAAGTTGAGGTCAGTAAAATACTGTAGTCAGTAATAAAAAAAATGAAATTTATTGGCTATTAACATTTAAATAGGACTGTGCCTAATGTCTTTGAATGTAACATAATATTAAAACAAAACCATACAGTGAATCTAATTATGAAGAATTAAGAAGTCCACCATCCACTTTATGTCTCCATAAACTTTCTTAGTTTTGTTCTCTGCTTTGAATGGACCTATCTCTTAAGTTCATCTAAAAACATCTCTTTAACAAAGCTCTTCTGTACCAAACCTCTCATGGAAAAAGAAAATTGGTGGGCTTGATTTGGGCTATTCTAAAATTTAAGGATGAAAAGGAGGAGTAAATGTGTCAGTAAACACATTTATAGCAATTGAAGGTTGTCTATAAAAGGAGAATGAGATCAGTAAATAAAGTAACTAAAGAGAATAGTATGGCTCATAATTCGTAAACGTGAACTCAGTTTTTGCTAGGTTTAAGTTCAGTTAGAGATCTGTCCATAGGAATAAGAGTGAGGTACAAAGAATGTGTTTGGTAGCACTTAAGTCAAATGGAAGAGGAAAACACTAGGTATGCGATGCAAATTTTTATCATTTTTACAATAATGCCAGTATCTACTGAATTTAATTTCATTAGTTCATTCTTTGGTCAGAGGGACTAATTGTTCTAATTTAAACAGCATCTTTGTGATTTCTGCTTCCAAGCATAAAGACATATGTTTAAGGTACACTTCTAACAGTCAAGTTGGAGACCAGTTCTTACTTCACTTTGTATATTTTCTTTAAATCTGCACCAGAACATATTTATGGGACCGAGTTTAATGCTAGGTTAATAATGAATGTATAACTGCTTGAATGGGCTTTGTGGACCTAGAAGAAACAATTGAACATGAAAGCCGTTTTTGAAGTTACTGGTGCAAGATAAATTCAAATGCCATTGAAAATTGCCCTGCACCTGCATGTGGAATAATAAAGGCATAGAAGGAATCCTAAAAGGCACACTCTTGCACACTTTGTTTCCTCAAAAAAAAAAAAAAATTGTTGATTAGCAACTCCCCATTTGCTAATCAGTGGGTATAAAGTTTCAGTTATGCAAGATGAGTAAGTTTTAGAGCTCTGCTGAATACATTGTGCCTATAGTTAATAATATATTGTCCATTTAAAAATCTGTTAAGAGGGTAGATCTCATGTTAAAGCTTCTTAACCACAGAAAAAAATTTTTTATAAAGTTACTTGTCAAGAATTGAACTGACTTGCCCAAAGTGACATTGCTGGTTTGTAGCATATGCTGTGTTTTATCAAGGGATTTCTCAGCCTTGCACTTGAGAATTCTCATTTCTGATTTCAGACATCGTCTCTGCGTAGCTGTATCACATACTCATATAACTTTTCTAGGTCTGTTTCATCGTAAGTAGGGGATAAGGCTGGGTGTTCTTTCTCTCTGAAAACAACCATGAGATAAAATAATATGAATAAAGTTTATTAGAACAGAATACCTTTGTTTACAAGTTAATCTTTCAAAAAACTTACCTATTAAGGTAGTTGATTTTATAAGAATTTTCACATTACATTCTCCTTAAAGAGTTAAGCTATTGCATGTGGTATTAGCGTATTTAAACAAATAAAATAGGTTAGACATTCTTTTTTGTGAAGGTTTAAAAAGAAAGTGATATGATGAAGATATTTTACATTCTTTAAAAATGTTAAGGAATGTAATAAGTTTCTCTCAAATTTCTCTGTATTTCCCTACAGTTAAGGATGCTAATAAGTTTTCTTTAATAGTCAACTGTTTTAGGATATGATATAGGATTTGATAGAGTTTCTCATATTAGCTTTCTTTCCCTTATGTCTACAGATCAAATAAATTCTACATCCAGAACTTTGGGCTCACAGTACTGTTATCTTGTATCAAGGCAATTTCAACATGTCTTCATTTATAAAGCAGAAGTGTATACATTGATATACTTAGTGTATACTTAGATATATACTTAGTGTTTCCCTTTCACTGCTTTTTTTATCACATGGCTGAATTTTTTTACATAAAATTATTACAAATTATTTTAAGGTTTAAGCATTAACTTGCATTTAGTTCTATATTAATGATATTTACTGAAAGTAATAAATATACATGTAGAGAAAAACAAAATACAGGAACATAATGTATATTAATGAGAAGCAAAGAGGTAAAGTAGAAAGAGAGCAGAAGCTTAAGAGTCAGAAGTGCATGACTTCCAACCTGCTCTCTGTTATGACTCTGAAAATGTTACTCAGCCTCTTCATGCCTTAGTGTAAAATGGGAATAAAAATAATACTTACCTTTCAGAGTTATTGTGAGGATTAAATGAGATGATGTACATAAAACATGTAGCACACTGATAGCTTGTATACCTTGTGTTAATTTTTCTTAGATCTTTGAAGCGATGCCTTCTTTGAAGTGGGACTCTAAATTGTTCTTTTTCTGCAGTTCTCAAAAGACCAGCTTTATGAAGTCATTGATTTTTGTCATTCACCATGTATTTGTTAGCACCAGATGTCTGCAGGATGCTGGGGATGTGGAGCATAACATTGACAGAAAGAGCCTCTGACTTTAGCACTTGCACAAATCATGGAAATAAAGAGGTATTAAGCAATGTATCTATCATGACATATTTGTTAAAATTCTGCTAAATCCTACAAAGGTCAAGTCCAGGATACTATGAGATAGCAGCTCAGATCTTGTCTGAGCTGGCCGGTGAGTGGGTCTGCGAAGACTTCCCAGAGCAAGTGACATTTGAACTGAGATACGAAGTTTGGGTAGGCAGCTTTAGAGAATGTGTTGGTTCACTGCTCCCTTCACATTCTGTCATTAGGAGAGCTCATCACAGACCCAGGCATGTTCAAGTGGAGGAGGCTAATAGAGGTGAGTAAAGGGAAGAAGACTGAGCATAGTTACCTTGATTTGACAGTAGGGACAACACACCTGAATTTTTCATTTTACAGAGAAGCTGAGTTAACACAGAGAATGGTTTAATATTAGTTGTCTGCCTATAATACTAAATTTCAGAATGTCAGAAAATAAAGTATCTGTTGACCATAAAGAATGGCCAGGCATTGTAGATTTGAAATGAGGAGAGTAGATAAGATCTATACAGATACTGAAACCAAGATTTCTTAGTTTAGCTTTAGACATTGTATGTGTGTTGTGACTAGAAGGGAGTTTTACTCCAGAAGTTGGTTTCTATTCATTTTTATCCTAACTTCTTCCCATGCCCATTGGCTTATTAGTAAGTGTCTGGTGTCTTTTGGTTCTGAGAAACTCTGTAGAAATGGAGGAACTAGCTTTAGGAATACCAGTGCTAAAGTTTGGCAGTGCTATGGTTATGACTCTTTACTTGTCAAAGAACAGCAGTAAAATATCAATATGGAAAACAATTGTTAAGAGAGACATGGTATTATTATTTGGTAAAGACAGCTGACTTTTTCTAGCATCTCTCCCCTGCTAGGATTAATCTTATTATTTAAATTTTTGAAGGCTTTCCACAGTATGTGATGATAAAACTGATTTTATTGTTATTTAGAACAAATCATTGAATGTGAATAAAATAATGGTAAAGTATGTTCTATAAAACAAATGATATTAGTTTAAGAGTCTATGAGCAAAAGGATAAATAAGTGTGTTTTAAGAAAATTATCTTAGTGGAATAAAAATTTTAATATAGGAAAAATACTGTAGTAAGAAGTAACAGGGCTTCCCTGGTGGCGCAGTGGTTGAGAGTCCGCCTGCCGATGCAGGGGACACAGGTTCGTCCCCCGGTCCGGGAGGGTCCCACATGCCGCGGAGCGGCTGGGCCCGTGAGCCATGGCCGCTGAGCCTGCGCGTCCGAAGCCTGTGCTCCGCAACGGGAGAGGCCACAACAGTGAGAGACCCGCGTATCGCCAAAAAAAAAAAAAAAAAAAAAAAGAAGTAGCAAATTTGGGATCATTAATCTTTTTCATCCATTTATCAACATTTATTGTGTGCTTCCTGTGTGATAAAATGAAACATAATTGTGATAGAGATTAGAAAAAGGAAAATAATGAGTTTTATGAGAATATTTGCCCCAAGGATCTCAGGCACTCCAGATGAAAGTTTTTCTCATCCTGCTGAGCTCTGGAGGATATGTAGAAATAGGCCAAGCAGACAGTCTTCCTGAAGGAAGGAACCTCCAGTATCAAGGCCTAGAGTAAGATGGAGCTCAGCTCGTGTGAGAAACTCAGGGAAGGTCCTAGTAGCTGGAACATAAGGATTGAGAGAGGAAGCGACATGAAATGTGGCTAGGGAAGTAAATGGGAGTACAGAATTTGTAGTGTTTTTTGAAGTTTAAGTATTCTGGACTTTATCTTAGGAGCAGTGGGAAGTCATTAAAAGTTTGAAGCAGGGAAATAACAAGATCAGATTTTCATTTTACAGAGATCATGTTGGCTGTTCTGTGTAGATGTCATTGGAGGGAGGCATCAAGAGGGGATACGGGGAGACCAGTTAAGTGAGAGTCTAAGCTTCTGCTGCACCCCTTCTCAGCAGGGAAGTGTAGGCCAGAGCTTCATGTGTAAGGAAGGGGTTTGTATTAAATAATATCCCTTTCAACTCTAATATGCTACTGTACTCTGATTATAAAGACATGGGGGAGTGAAGTGATGGTGATCATTATTTAAATTACCCTATCGGTACTTATTAATTTTTACTCATCTACCTGTTGATATATTGTTGTAATACTGTATCCAGTTGTTTCAGATTTATTTTTCACCTAAAAGTTAAAATCCATTTTTGGAGACCTATAATATAACTAGAATTTTTTTATATGTTTGTATTTTAAAGGCTCCACAAAAATCATAAAATCAGATGTTGGGGCCACATTTGATTTAGTTAAGAGGGTTTATACCACAAAATTCTTTCATCTTGGTCAAAGTGATTTATTTGTAAATCCTCATTTCTGAAGTCATTCAAAGGAATTCCTATCTTAATGATACCTGAAAAGACAGTAATACATGTTTCTTGCAACACTACAGTGGACTGATAGTCTGAGTGACAAATGCAAAAAAGTTGACTGTATATTATTTAAGACTTTCTAAGACATTTTACCTCTTATATCTTTCATTAGTAATTTAAATATTATATTTCCCCCTTGTGTTCTGTTTTCTAATTCCCCATAATACTTTTTTTATATCTCTTTTATGGCATTTATGACATTCTGCCATTCCTTTTGATTATTTCTCTTCTTGTTTTATACTTGTATGGAAATATAATTTCATTTAAGGCTGGGAGTGCTTTTAGTTTTTTCATAACCTGGAGTACCTGATTATATAAATGGAGTTTGTGTTTTATTTTGATAGGTTAATTTTTTTTTAAGATGGAGGTATGTAGTATGTTAGATAAGCATCACACATGAAATATGTCTTATTTGATTTAAAAAATTAATAGCATAACCTCTAATAACTTGGCTGTGTCCATGACACTTAGTGATTCAGAACATGGACTTTAGGGTCAGATGAACTTAAGCCTAAACTTTGGAACTACATGCCAAGTAATAGCTGTGTGACTTTGGGTCATTTTCTGAGCCTCAGTTTACTCTGTGTATCAGTGGGCTAATTATGTCTATTTCATAGTGAGATTATGAGAATTAAATTAGTTTCTGTCATATAATATAAGGTTTGGTTATTGTATATGAGAGTCAGATGGGAAAAATAGGTGCTATCACACTTGCACATAGCAAGAATGAGTAGAACACAGTGATTCAAGCCATCTCTTTTTATTCTTTGCTGCCAAACTTTTTGCAAGATTGACATCACCCCAATCTGTTGCCTTCAATCTTCATGGCTTTCCATTTGGAATCATTTTGTCATGTTACTTCATGAACACCATACTATCTTTTTTTTAATCTCTGACTTATTCTGAAAGGAATGATTGATTATGTAGCAATTTATGAGATACAAATGGAAGCCTGAACACTTGCAGGCACTGTCAGGTAAGAATGTCAGAAATGGCTTTATTACTTATTTCTAATACATTCTGTAGGCATATATACCTAATACATACAAGCTATAAAATATAGTTTTCTATACTTAGTATTTCAGGGCAGACAGTCTTCCCCTTTCCGCAAAGTACATTTCCCCCTAAATCAACTATTTTTAGAATTTGAAGAAAATTGCTTATTTTAAAAGGGACAATTTAAACAAACAGTATTACTGTCACAAATAATTAACTGATAAGGAAGACAGAGTATGAGCTCAGAGTCCTTTATCTTGAATAAACCTCTCTCATATTGAATGGAATACAGTTTTATAAAAACATGAAACAGTGAAGAATTATGATTAGGTAAAATTCAGCAAAATTATTGGTGGTTTTGAGAAAAAAGTATACAGTTTGTATGCATAATAAAAACAGTCTAGTTTTCAAAAATATTTTGTAGCCAAGTATTCTGAAAGCAATTGCAGGTGTGTAAGAACTAGGTCTTGGTGCCCTTTATACTTGGCCTGTGAGAACTTACTCTTCAGAGGTAGGCTTGTACTATGATGTCAATATTTGTATCCTCTTGAAGAACTGCTATTTCGATATAAGTTATTCTCTGTCCTCTAATTATAGTATGTAGAAGAGTTACAGTTTTAAACCTCTCTTGACAGCTGAAAGGACTTTTTGAAAGAAAGTAAAAACCCTAAGTTCTGGGTAATTGAATATCTGATATTACTTATAATCCTGACTGCTCTAAAAGTGAATTAGTAATTTTTCCGTGAGTTTTTGAGTCTCATATTGGAATGAATACTTTCTTCCATAATTAAGTTGTTTTATTATTTATTTTCTTCTGAATGTTGTATTAAAAAAACTGCGAAACACAGAGTGACACAGTTAAGAATATCAAAAAAACTTACTTTGAACAATTTTGGGTAATTGTAGCAAACCAGATGTTGCTAAGTTCTTATTTAATCAGAGATAAAAAATATTCGCAATATAGTTTTGTCTAGCTGTCAGCTTAGATAAACGAATCCATTTCAATCAGCATGCTCCTAGTGAACAAAGGGAGGGGATAGAATAACATTTTTCTAGCTACATTTGTTGAAGATAAATATTAATCTTCTTTGTGGTTAAAACCATGCTGTGCCAATATCATCATAACCATAATTGCGGAGAAGCCTTTTAGATTTTTTATTTTTATGAAGTTTACTTCTTTTTATCCTCTGGAGGCATTGAGTTAGAGTCTACTTTTCATTTAGTTTATATGTCCATATAGGTTTTTGTTAATTTTAGATTGTCTTGAGGCTACTTGTTAAGACACTATTGGGTGCTTTATTCTACAAACATAATGCTGTGACATGGCCAAGGTTTTTTTTTTTCCCTCACAAACCTAAATTCTATCTTTACCGTTCTTTAAAATCTATTGTAATTCTTGGGAGAAATAGATTCCCTGTTCTCTTTTGTTCTGTAGCATTAGTTAAGACAAACTGCTTCTAGAGCTGTGCTGACTTCTCAGAAAATGGTGCATAAAACACTAAAGGAAAATAAAAGCCACGCTAACAAAACAAAATAAAATAAGGCATCAGGCCTGGAAAAATAATGTTAATTTTAAGCTCCATTAGAAATGCCAGTGAGAAGAATGGCAGGAAAGGATGATAGTTATAGGGACTGAATTGGTCAGGAATGAGCTTATGTATTTTTGTCTTCTTATTGTTCAGTCAAGGACGGTGGAAAGAAAATCTCAGACCATAAAGTGAATAATTTCCTCTTATGATAATATCAACAACATCATACTTTTCCATACTAATAGAAGTTTTGAATTTATATGCTGTCTTAGGGGCCTCCACTATTGTTGTATACAGGGGTTGTAGTGAGGGGTTTGATATTATGGTTGTAATTGTTGATTTTTGTCAAATATATGGAAAGCTTGTAGGAAAAGTTGTTAGCATAGTAGAAAACCTCTATGAGCTGTAATAATTACCAGAGCTAATTGATTGTTCCAGTTTATGTGGATGTTTGTCTAGGCTATTCATTGAGGAAATATAGAAAATGAAGATTGAAGTTGGAATTTTATTTCCTGCTCTAAGAATAATTCTTAAGGATGTGTCTCAGATTTTTTTTTTTGAAAGTCAGACTCTCTTATTTCAGTTTTATTTGTGTCCTCTTTAGAAAGCAGGTTTTGAAAGTGTTCTTCTTAATTGGTGGATAGAAAATTGGTTGGAAGCATGTCACAAAATTCTCTTTGGAGAGAGATTGGAATGCCAAGGAAGAAGGGGAAATCATAGGTAGAGTTTTATCTCCTTTTGCTTTTATTATGGCATTTTGAGGGAAGAGTGAAAAGCACATTTAAGGGTCTCTCTGCAGTTAGGAATACTACGTACAATATGAGCAGTGAAAGGAGAGTGATGCACAATTGTCCTTTTATGGATTTCTCATTGGTCTTCGCTTCAGTGACTCAATGAGAGAGAAATGAAATAGTTCCCTCAGCTTCTCCTGGAACATAGTAGTTTTGAATGTAGGTCTAGAACCAGATTGGTGAGTAGTGGTGTCAGTCAAATGCCTCTACTTGTGTTTAAGATTTATATGTCAACATTGTGGGTATTTTGCCCACACACTCTGGGGTAACAAACTGTATTTGATTTTTATTTTTTCCCTGCCATGCTGAGGTGTGTGCCTGAGAGTTTGTGACTTAGCAATTGTTGGGCAGAAGAGTAGGTTGTTTTGAGGCCCCTGCCATTCTGACATTTCCTAGTTTCTGTCTGTCTCTCCGTGCCTTTTGAAGCATAACAGAAATGACAATCTAGAAGCAAGCGATCAGCTTCCAAGGGCACAACACCAACAGATCCCAGACTTTAAGTGTGTCATTTGAGGAATCTCCAAATATTACAGTCAGAAATATGAGTTAACAAAGCACTAGGTAAGTGTCTTGACATGTGTTAACCTCTCATTTAGAATGCTTGCTGCATTGTTAAAGTGGTCAGTACCTTTTCTACTCATAAAATTTCTGTGTTGGTAAATTATAATGTATTTTTGGAATAATGTTGAAAAATCATACTTTAATTTTTTATTTCCAGAAAGAATCTTTGTGTATATCTGAGTGGGGTCTCAAAGACAGATCTGATGAACATTTCATATCTAATAAACTACCTTTGTCATTCCTCTTTCTTCCAGCTTTCAGAAAGCTTTCAATGTGTTTATTTTTTCAGAGTTATGATTTTGGGGGTGGGCTTATACATATCTGAAGTGTGTTTATGTGCCTTTATGTTTGTATTGACATTAGAATGTATGTTACATGAATGTGGAAGCCACTCTTGTTCTTTTAAAACTGATTACAATTTGATATAGTAGTGGCCAGAAACTTGAAATGTTTGGGTGTTCCTTTGGTATCCTATTGTGACATGAGCCACTTCCTGGATGGTACTGTGGGCTGGTTAGTTTCCAATCAAACCCACCTTCCTGGAGTTGGTCGCCCCACGGTTGAAGGGCTATGTAAGACTGAACCTTTTAGAAACACGCCTAGTTTTATGTAGTTACTGGGCCAGTGTCTGGCCTTCCCATTTCTCTCCTTCCTATCTCTATACCGATAGGGACATTATCCTTTCTGCCTCATCTTCTTTAACCTCAGTGTTGTCCTGGGGCATGAATATAATATCATCTAACAATCATGTGGTAGGGCAAGATAGTCCTAATACTAGAGTCAGTGTTCGTCTGTGCAGATAATTACAAATACCACCTTGTTGTTCAGTTCAGCAATATATAGATTAATATATTTTAACTGGCATCTGTTTAATGGGCATCTCTATTTTTACTTCCTCCTGCTCTTTTAGTGACATCCAGTTTAATTCCAGAGCTGAGCTTACTTCATTCTTAGAGGAGCAAGGCCCTTTCTTCTGAGCCCCAGTCAACAGTCAAAACCGGTCTTTCAGTAACAACCCTACTAGCTCATCCAGTTCTTTGGGTTCAGTCCTATGTATCTGTTTTCTTTCCTGGCCCATGGTCAGAGTGAAAATCCAGTGACTGCTTCCCTTGTTTCATTTAACATCTTTTCCATCATTGCTTTCTACCTTCTGGTTCTCTGAATATTTTTCCTAGTGGCTCTCAAAGTCTCATTTTTCTCTAACAGCCTCTCAGAATGCTCCCCACCCCCACGCTTTGTCTCCCCGAGAATTACCATCTGGAATTTATGATGATTCATCGTGGGTTACAGGTGAGTCACTTTGCCAAGCTTAGATTTAGTTCTCTATTGTTCCTTTTCAGTTCAAATATTAGCATAAACATTAACATTTCTAAACCCAATTATAATTATTATGCTTCCCATCAGACATTAGCACAACTCTTTCCTCTTAGCTTGGTGAGGGGTGTCTCAGTATCTATAGTTATCCCAATGGCTGAGCTTAACGACCCCTTCTTTAAAAGAGAACACTTCAAGCCTATTTTAGTTATAACTAGACAATCTTTAGCATTTGTAACCGTAAATAAATCATTTCATTTTGAAGTGTGGGAGACAAGAAAAATCTTTTTTTTTTTTTTTTTTTTTGAGGTGTAACATTGGTTTCTACATTGTCAGAAATCTCTCGTTTTCTGTGCATGTGTGATTATTTTAACTTCAGGGTCATTAATAGAGCTGAGATTTTGGTGCGGAGTGGATAGCAGAAGTCCATTCATTTTATGGGACTTGAGATTCTTGACTTTAGGTGAAATGCAGATATCACTACTGAGGTGAATAATCTCTGAATTATAAAGTAGAATATGTTTGACCTTTATTTATTGGCCTCACGTTATGGGAAGATGGAGGAGGTGAAAACCCTGAGAGGTTTTCTGCTTTTACTTCAAATTGCCTAGCAAACAACTTGAAGGGCAGCTCAAGTGGGAATGTGGCATGAAGATGTAATTTCACCCCACTCTGGAGATATGTAGGTGTTAGTTAAAAAAAAAACAAAAAACTAATGGAAAATGGATATTCTACAAAATCCAACTCTTGTCTTCTATCCTCAGAATAATTAAAAGGTGTCTGAAAGTGGAGACTCATTATCTTTGTAAATTGAGATTAAACTCTCAGTGAAGAAGAAACAGAAATATACCCTACTGAGAAACCATATTTGACCCCTTTTAGATATTTAGACCTAGATTATTTTACTAATCTGTGCTTTGGGAGCAAGTTATATATCAAAATGATCTTAAAATCTTTTTATTTAAAATTTTGTTTTTTGGAGCTCAACATGAATTGCAGTGCTGGCACATAATACATGCTTCATAAATGCACAGTGGATGAATGAAGGAGTAAAAGCTTTGTTTTGCCTTAGCAAAGATGTCTGCTAAAGATGGCGTAGGGAATTTTTACCTTTTCTTATGGCAACATATTTCCTGCAAAGTGTTTCTTATCTTTCAGAATTATATTACAATCCTAAAGGGAAAGTATGATCTGTTCTTTAATTCTATCCTTGGCTGAGCTGAACCTTAGAATTTTATAACTAATGAAATACAGTGTTTTGCCTCTCAGGTTCATAAGTAGCACTTAGATTTTCATTTTTCATTCATGGCTGTATCTTTGTAAAACCATTCTTTTGTCAAAAATCAAAGGTTAATAAGCTCTAATTGTTAAACACAGACAGTAGAAGGTGTGATATGCTGATATTCTAAAGCTTTTTGAATATTTGAAATGGTCATCATTTGATGTTCTGTGACATCTGGACAGCTCAGCAAACTACTCTAAAATTTTATGTTAAAAGAACTGGCGATTTTCTTAAATGTTTTATTTTGGATCAATTTCAACTAACAGAAAAATAGTACAAAGAGTTCCCATATACGCCTTAATCAGT
Source organism: Physeter macrocephalus (assembly GCF_002837175.3). Classification (NCBI taxonomy): domain Eukaryota; kingdom Metazoa; phylum Chordata; class Mammalia; order Artiodactyla; family Physeteridae; genus Physeter; species Physeter macrocephalus. Next base: position 44,187,642 of record NC_041220.1, on the reverse strand, counting down.
GTCTCCTAATGTTACCATTTATGTAACTGCTGTGGTTTCAATGTGTCCTCCCCAAATTCATGTGTTGAAATCCCAATGCCAATGTGATGGTATGAGGAGGTGAGACCTTTTAGAGGCCTTAGGTCATTAAAGTGGAGCCCTCATGAATGGGATTAGTGCTCTTACGAGAGAGACCCCACAGAGCTCCCTAGCTACCTCCTCTGCCATGTGAGGACACAGTGAAAAGACTGCCGTCTGTGAACCAGGAAGCCCTACCAAACACCGAATCTGCAGCACTATGATCTCGGACTGTCAGCCTCTAGAACTGTGAGAAATAAATTTCTACTGTTTATAAGTCACCCAAGTCTCTGGTATTTTGCTATAACAGCCTGAACAGACTAAGACAGTAACTGTAGTTCAGTTATCAAAATCTGGCAATTAACATTGGTAAAATATCATTAGATAAATTCTGGATTGAAGATCTTGTTCATATTTCACCAGTTTTTCTGCTAATGTACTGGGGATGTTTTTAAACATGGAGTAAATTATAGTTGCAACTGTGTAAGGTTGATAATTTTTGCCATTATTTACTTTGTTAAAACAGTAATGATATGCCATGCCTCTTTTAATACATGATGCTATGATAATGGTGTTCCTTTTTTCTTATCCTGAAGTTCATATTTGGGTGCTAGCATAGGAGGAAAGGAATGCCATTACTATTTTAGGAAATCATTAAATGTTACTGATGTTAACATTTTATCTGTCACCATTTAAACGATCTTTTCCATAGCATGATAAATTCTGTACTTCCAAGTCATTGTGGCTACAGAATCAAGTTAAATATTCTAGTTTGATGCTTAGATCTAATACTATCAAGATTATATTCTTCACCAATCTCATCAGTCATAAAACCCACTATTCTTATAGTAGAAGACAGTAAGTGGAAAAAAGTAAACATTCCAGACTAAAACAGGACTGAGAGGAACTGTAAGCATAGCAAATCCTGACAGAGGAAAGTTTTGATTATTTGCAAAAGACCTTCCTTAGTCCTTAACGTGTTTAACATTATGTGGAAAAATTTTTCTTTATGTCTATAATCGTATGCTTCAGCATGGATTAAATCCCTCTCTGTCAACAACGGTTAATAAGTGATCGGTCAGCTCACTGAGGACAGGTTCATCTCTTATTTATCTTCATGTGCTTCAGCTGAGCGTGTTGTCTGGCAGATGTACAGATACAATACGTGTCTGCTTCCCTGAGGGAGACTGTGAGACAGAGGCAAAGCAAGGGATTTAGGGGCCTGCTCTGCTACCTTCTAGCCTGTAGGCCTAGGCTCTGACCATTTTAAGGTGATCTTCTGGAACATTGTTCACTCTCACCTAGTCATATTAAACTACTAGCTCTTTGCCTACTATGCTCAACATTTCATATGTTAGTGTCTTTGCTTATGTGCTTATTACAGCCTTATTTATCTGTTTATGAATAATGAGCAAATGTAAAATGGCCTATGCCAAGTGAGTGGCAATAGACAGTACAGTTTGGAAGTAAATAGTTCAAATAGGTAGTAGTAAGCCAATGAAAAGAATTACTCTGGTAGTCCTATCTAGACATTATTTGCTTCATAATATTGTTTTGAGAAAACTTGAAATTTGGGGTAAGATTTTTTGCGTTTGAATTTTAATGTACATATTAGACATCTTGATCTTCAGATTGACACTGGATATATGGCTTTTTTTAACTTAATTTTTTTCTTTCAACCATACATGTATTAATTTTAATTTGTAAATATGTCAAAAAAAGATCACAGACTGAGAGAACGAACTTAACGGTTACCATGGGGAAAGGATGGGGGGAAGGGATAGTCAGAGAGTTTGAGATCGACATGTACACACTTCTATATTTAAAATGGATAACCACGGGGCTTCCCTGGTGGCGCGGTGGTTGCGCGTCCGCCTGCCGATGCAGGGGAGCCGGGTTCGCGCCCCGGTCTGGGAGGATCCCACGTGCCGCGGAGCGGCTGGGCCCGTGAGCCATGGCCGCTGAGCCTGCGCGTCCGGAGCCTGTGCTCCGCGACGGGAGAGGCCACAGCAGAGGGAGGCCCGCATACCACACACACACACACACACACACACACACACGCATACGCACACACACACAATAAATAAATAAATAAATAAATAAAATGGATAACCAACAAGGACCTACTGTATAGCATAGGGAACTCTGCTCAATGTTATGTGGCAGTCTGGATGGGAGGGGAGGTTGGGGGAGAATGGATGCATGTATATGTATGGCTGAGTCCCTTCGCTGTGCACCTGAAGCTATCACAACATTGTTTGGTTATACTCCAGTATAAAATAAAAATTAAAAAAAACCCTCCAGACTAACATTAAATGACTTTATGAATCAAAAATTTAGAATGTATTTAAAAAACTTATTTCAGCATCGGGTATTTAAGTGAGGGCTAAAGAGTGTCTAGAGTGTAGATTGGCAATGACTAGTTATGTGATACTGGCATGTTCCTGGGTCTGTTGCAAATTGGGGATACTAAATAGTACTTCATCAGTAGTGTTAAGAATCATGAGATAATATATCTGAAGCACAGAGCAGTTTGTTCCACAATAAAAACAATAAACATTAATTATTATAATTCTTTAAAGAAGGCATCATTTTAGGATTTTAAATCACCATATAACATATGATAATATTTTGAGAGAGGATTGAGGATAAATTTGCAGAAGTATCATTGTTAGGTAATTAGAAGTTAAACACTGTTAAATTTTGGTATATATTTTTTATTTTCATTTTCACTAAAGATGAGATTTGCTAATTTACTTTGGAATGGATTTAGCAATTATCATAACATGTAAGTGCTTTATCCAAGAATGGGTAGATAATCAGGCAGCCTTAGAAATAAAGAGAAGTAGAGAGGTGGGGATAAATTAAGAGTGGTATGACAACAAGAAAAGAAGAAAGCTATTAAATAATGGTGACTAATACATTTTCCCCTTACTATTACGGTAGTTAAAATACTGCCATAGAGGCATTTTAATTTTACTAGGCTCCTAGAATAAGAATATTGCTAAATTCACAAACTAAAAACTGAAATGAGATAATGCATGCAAATATGCCTAAAGAGATCTAACCAAATACAGCTTCGTTTTATTCATGCAAAAATAATTCTAGAGGTGAGTAGTCCAATACTAGTGTAGCAGGTTTGTGATGACAGTTAGACCTGAAGCTCCTATTGCTTTAGCCTGGTCGTGTTGCTCTTATATCCTGCGTGTTCTCGTGGTCACAACATGGATGCTGCCCTTTCAGCCCCTCACATTCCAGGCATTCATATCAGCCATGGGAAGGAGGAGAAAAAGTTGTGGGGAGGTATTGGAACCAGTACTGGGAGAGGAAAACTTTCCTAGAAAATACTCAGCTTGTATGTCTTTCATCAGGGATGTGTCACAGGGCCACTCCTAGCTACAGGGGTGTCAGGGGAATCAAGTAATTTTTAAATAAGCACATTCTTATCCTGAACAATATGAAGTTTCTGTTACTTAGGAAAAGGGAGGCGAATGATAAGCAGCTAGTACTATCTGCAGAAGCCCTTAGCACAGTTCTCGGTACCTAGTGAGCGCTCCATGTCTGGTAGCCATTCTGCTGTTGTTATTACTGTTACTGTATTACATGTGAATTCTTTCTGATCGTCAGCATTAGTCCCAGTTTGGTCAAATGAAAGAGTACTTAATAGAACTCTCAAATATTGTGAATATTACAGATGTTGCAGCCTTTCCTTATCATTTATGAATTTGTAATGTGGGGTTAATTGCATAAGTTGTCAAGAAACTGTAATGAGATTTTTTCCCCAATTTTTTAAAACCCTTTCACCTGCATTGTGGTTTTTTAATTTGCATGTTTTGTTTATAAAAATACATATTACTGTTTATCCCAACTAGCTATCACATGAGTTTTATAGGAGTATAGCTTTAGTTACCTATTCAACAAAATATTTACTGTGCACTGATTAGAAGTTTGTATCCTGATATGCCTAATAATATCTTGAGGCTTAGCAAACTTGCAGATCAATCTCCAAGGTTTTAGTCTTAGATGAAAGCCAACGGTCTCCTGGGGAAGAATGCTGGTAAGAACTAGGCAGGGTGGCTTGGGCCCAGGCAGGCTTCTGTCCCAGGCAGGCCTCCAGCCCAGGCTGGTGTTGATTGTTCTAGACAAGGAAACTGAAGCAACAGCCCAGTTGGATAGAGTGTTCCAACATGGTGAGGATTGTTAGAAAGATCTCTAGGAGAAGATGGTCTCAGCCAGCGTGTGCAGGGCTGGACCCAGCCATGCCAGATAAGCAGTTTGCTGCAATAAAAGTAAATCCACATGACTCCAGTGGGTGGACCGAAGCTGCTGTTCTGCTTGCAGCCTTCTCTGGCAGCTGGGTGGGGCAGAAACTGAAGTTGGAAGACGTCCTATGATTCCAGGTGAGAGGGTTTGAAGAATGAAGAGGCCAGCAGCTGACTAGTGATTCACACAGGGAAATCATTTATGGAGGTTGTCAGGAGGGGACAAAACACAAAAACAAACCCTCTCCCTAAATTGGGACTTCCTTGGTCCTTTCTTTTCTTCGGGAATACTACGTATGTGATGATGTGTATGGAGAAACCAGAGTCAGACTTGTTATAGAGTAAGTGATCAATTATTGTTATATGTATTACATTACACTACCTTATATATTCTTATCTAGATTTAAAGAGATAGAACGTCTATTCTAACGTTTACTTAGGTGTGAATTCTAGTTCTACCAGTTACTAGCAGTGTCACTTTGGAAAAGTAAGTTTATTCATCTTGAAAATGGGCTAATGAGAGCAGCTGCTTCACAGGGCTGTTCTAAAGATTAAATGGCTTCAGATATGTGAAGTGTTTAGAACAGTGCCTGGCACTTGGAAAATGTGCTTCAAGATAGTTATTATTATAGTTGAAGTCACTGAAAATACCTTGTGAAGAGACAGGCCCTCAGCTTTCATCAGGGCACTCACCAGAATAGAGCCAAAGGAGGCCATGCCATGTGTGGAACTGCCTCCAGCACCACGACTCACCCAAAGTTGTCATCAGTCAAGATGATTTTGTTGCCTGTGTGTCAGCTTGAATGTGGATAGTGATGATGCCTCAATAGTTCTATAGTATAGCTCTATTGCAGAATTATGTGCTTGAGTATTTATTATGATGGACTTTGTAAACAAATTTATTTATTTTATAATTAGTACTAAAATTCATTATGAAAGAAGCCATCTGGTTTATTTGAATACGTTAATGAAAATGTAAATATCCCCTAATAATAATAATAATATAAAACCTTATATTAAACATATTCAACTTAGTTTTTTTTTTTTTTTTTTTTTTGGTACGCGGGCCTCTCACTGTTGTGGCCTCTCCCGTTGCGGAGCACAGGCTCCGGACGCGCAGGCTCAGCGGCCATGGCTCACGGGCCCAGCCGCTCCGCGGCATGTGGGATCTTCCCGGACCGGGGCACGAACCCGCGTCCCCTGCATCAGCAGGCGGACTCTCAACCACTGCGCCACCAGGGAAGCCCTCAGCTTAGTTTTATTTAAGTGCTTCTGCACACATATTTTCACTTAGGACCAGGTCATCTATTTAGGCAATTGTGAGTGATTGAAGTGGTGTGGGTTAAATTCCTACAGTTCTTCTTTTAAAAATCAATCTCCTTATTCTTTATTTTAGTTTCTGGTACTTCTGCCTTCTTTCTTTTTAAGGCCATTGCTCACCCACGCTTGATGCCATGTACTACTTTTATATTTTTTCTTCCTTCATCCCTTTGATTGCAAGAGCTGTTCTTCCCAGGCTATACTGCTAAAATAATTCAAGGTCTGTTATTTACCGTCCAGATCCTTCATTTTATAGACCAAAAAGTTGAAGCTGTTGAAACGCGAAAGTAATGGAACAGAATACTCAGAGGAACAAACAACAATAATGAAGTTAGCCCGAGAGCCTACATGTCTCCTGCGCACTTAGCAGCCCCCGTGACAGTGCTCTCTCTGCTGGAGGTGGAGCCCTGGAGAAGGGTATTGAGGGGCGTTCTGGGGGGTGGGCCAGAGGATATGTGAGAAGATGTTAATGAGGTTAACTCCTGCGGTGCTGACCATGGGAGTGTTCCCGTGTTACAAGTATCACCTTCATTGAGAAGGTGACATTTGAATAAAGACTTGATGGATGTCAGAATGTATAAGGAAGTTTAATCCAAATTTCTATATAATTTAGATTGTATAGAAGTTAGAAAATGAATAAGGTAATAAAAGTGTGTTACTTACAATCTCTGCTATTCGGGCACAGTGACACATAATCCATAGCTATAGATATGAACCCTGCTTTAGCGGTAAATAGGAGATTTCAAGGATACTTGTTAGGGAAAACCTTAATTTACTAATTAGGAGGGAGGCATCTTTTACTGAGTGAATGAGGATGATAGATAAAATGACCTGTTTAGGTTAAGAATTTCAGCATCCTCCTTAGCCCCACAATGAAAAGGGCCTCTTTGGGAAGGAAAATCTTTTACTTTTGAAAAATTACATTTTCTTCACTCTTGTAGTAAGTTCATTATATCTTAAAATGTGTTCAGTATTAGGGTTACTGTATATATCTTTAATGATATTTGCATCAATTTTGGTGTCCAGTTATGTATGAAAGGCAGTGTTGCGTTATCTGAGTGAATGCAAGGGCTTGCCCTCAAGGTTCAGTATCAAATTTAAGTTGTTTCTTGACACTGGAAGTTTTAGAATGTCAGAAGTGCTTCCTAATAACTCTAAGCAGCATATGCATATATTCAGTATTCACAGTCTAAGTAACATCAGCATTATATTGTTAGTGTAGGGATTTATTATCATCATGAGCTGAAACTGCTATGTAATTCAGAAGTCCTGGTATAGTAAAGTATGAGCCCTGTTATTACTGGTGGATGTAGATAGAAAAGCTTCTTAATTTGTGACAGTGAAGAACATGATAATACACTTAGTTCAAAATTCTTGCTATGGTGGAAGTTGTGGTTTGGCAGATCCAAACTGGCAAAGTGAGAATTATTTCTCTTGACACTTAACTGAGAAGAGAACTCTGTAATTTTAATAATCATACCCTGGTTTTAAAACATACTGTGGATCAGGTCAGTCAACAAAGAAGTTGAAATTGGTTTCCTGAGACTACATTAGGTGTTGGATCAATGTGGCACTGACCTGAATATTGTGCTGAAAGGTGTGACAGAAGAGGATGAACTTTAGAATAAATTTGGTGTGTGCGTGCGTGTGTTGTATTGATGTGGTTTTCCGGAAGAGTCAGGAATTCTGATGATTAGAGCTGGGTATGAGCCAGCTTCTGGGTCTGGACACTGATAAGGAGTTTGGACTTTCTCGCAGTTAGTGGGTATAGGATATGGAGAATAAGTAGTTCTGCAAGGGAGGCCAGTCTTAGATGCCTCTTGGAAAGATGTTAAAGACCTAACCAGGCATGGTGGGAAGTGTACTGATATATAGGAGGTTGTAAGGAAGTAAAATATTTAGGAGTTAATGACTTACTTGTGGATGGACAGTAAAGGAGAAGAAATCTAAATTGATTTACATGTTACTTACCTGGGTGAGAGCGAGGATGGTGGTGTCATTTTATGGTCTTAGAAGAACATAAAAAAATTGGTGGGAAGAGTATTGCATTCAGTGTAAGACATTTCTTCCCCTCCCACATGGGTTCGGACTGGAATTAGATTTCTGGAGCTATGGGGCGGATTTGGACTAGAGCTATAGATTTTGGCATCTTTGGGTGGAGGTTGAGGCCAAGGTTATGGATTAAATTACTAGGAGGAGTCATAAAGTGCAGGCATAGCATATAGCCAAGGATAAATTCATGAGGAACTCTAACACTGAGGGATCAAAACTAGAAAAGGGAAACAAGAAGGAATGATCACAGAGTGTGGAGGAAAGACACTTTAATTTAAAAATGGAAGCAAAGAAAGAGAGTGTTTCAGAAGTTCTTGTTCAAATGTAATTAGTGACCTTTTTCCAAAGCAGTTTTAGTGAAAGGTGGTGCTGGCTGAAAGATGATTGCAGTGGGTTGGTGATTGAATGAAGGGTGATTAAAGACAGACAGCAAGTATAAATTATTTCCCCATTTGTTGGGAAGAGGTAGAGAAATTTTTGGCAGTGTCCAAAGGAGAATTATAGACAGTTGTGAGGGTTGGTTTTTTTTTTTTTTTTTTGGTGGTATGCGGGCCTCCCGTTGTTGCGGCCTCTCCCGTTGCGGAGCACAGGCTCCGGACGCGCAGGCTCAGCGGCCATGGCTCACGGGCCCAGTCGCTCCGCGGCACGTGGGATCTTCCCAAGACCGGGGCGCGAACCCGATTCCCCTGCATCGGCAGGCGGACGCGCAACCACTGCGCCACCAGGGAAGCCCTGAGGGTTGGTTTTTTATTTGTGTGCTGCATTGCTCACTTGCACTTTCAAGATGAGAGAGGCTGGAACGTGATTATGAGTTGTAGAAAATGTGAGTGAAAGAAGAACTACATAGCTAACAGAGCAAGTCCCAGAAGACCTGGAAGAAGAGGTTTAGTTTGTTCTTCTGCATGTGGAGGTAACAATACCCACCCTATGTCTGTAAGGAATTAATGAGAGAATATATTCTCATTTATCTAGTTACATGCCTAATGGTAAGAGGCACTCAGTAAGTGTTAGGTCCATTCAGCCTCCAAATCTTCATTCCCCAAATGTGCCTTGCTGACCTAGAGTTTGCACTAGCAGATATGTATTAAGTGAAAGTATTCAACTGTACTGTGTGTTTACTTATCCTACATTTATGATAATTTAAAAAGGGTGGAACTAGTTGACCTGTAATTCTTAATTTGCAGTTCAAACCTATGATTTGGCTAATTTTTTTTATTACTACATCTTTTCTGGCTATGTCATTGACTGTATAAAACTTTACAAATATAATGCTTACAGTTCAGAATGATAGTGCAGTGTGTGAGAGCTTGTAGACCAAAGTGTTGCTTATGAAAGTAAGAAAGAAGGGAAATAAAAATTCCTCCAATGGTGAGATAAGTGCAGAATGGATAAAGCATAGGTGTGTAAAGCCACCTCAAAGTGACTGAATTGCTCTCTGGCCTGAAGCTCTTTGCTGGGTTGAAGTATGACTAGATCTGATGAAATAATGTGTCACTCAGGAGAAGAGCTGGTTGACAGTGGTTGTGTAGAAAAGAAATTCTTCACCTATTGGTGAGACTATCTGCCTTTAGGGAAATAATGGACTGATGGACGAGACCTCTAGTATCTGTGAAGGTTATTTCTCCTTGTAAATTAGTAAGTTGACCTTCTGTTCGTGTATATCTAACTCTGTGGACTTGAATATAGTGAGCCTGCTCTTAAGAGGCCTTTTTTCCTCTAGATGTTCAGCTTTCATCAATGTTTCTAAGCATGTGAGAGTGAATCCTTCTGTCTGTAATGTGGTCAATGAGGAGACATGCTACAGCTTTTTATTTGGTGAATCCATCAGCCATTTTTCTACGCAATGCATCATGGAGATAAAAAATTAATACCACTGAAAACTCTTGTTTATTCTTTGGTATTATATGAAAACAGTCTTTACTACATATGACTTATTTTAATAAAGCTTTTTAGGGATTATGTATATAAAATGAATTTTTATGAGCATGCATCAATATTATGATAGCAAACTAATTATTTTTAGTGATTTTTAGTCTCTGTAAGTGAAGGTCAGTGTAAGATATATAGGTTCCAGTAGTCTGTCTTATTAACTTTAAGAAAAGCATGATAAATTCTAGTAATAATTCCTCTGAATTACAGTTGTCACATGAAGTTGTTTTGTAAAAAGTATTATTTATTTCATAATTCAATAAAGTGAATTAGAGCTGTTTCCTCAGTGTGGTGTATATCAAAACTCTTATGTCTACCCAATGAAATCATTATTATAAATCTGTCTAGACCTGCGTTCCTCCTATCTTTTTAGATAAACAAGGCTATGAATTTGACTTTCTCTTTCAGATATTACTACATTTATATCTTTTGCTCTACATGTGAATTTATGTATAATTCTTTACCCATTTATTTTTCAGAATGAAAAGAAATTTATTTATCATCTATAGTTGTATTCCATCTGAGTTTATAGTTTTATATTTTACTTTATTGTTGTTGCTGACTAGTAAGAAATCACTTAAGCTTACTTTCCCTAATTTTTTTTTAATGCATGAGCAATACATTCCGAAAATGTTAGGAATCTTAACATTTTCCAAATACATATTCATTTGGGCTGCCGGGAATCTGAGGTACATTAAACTTCTAAAATTGAAGAAATTGAAAGCTTTACATGGTATTTTTTGTGTATTTTTCTATCCCTTATGTATACATATGTCACAATTTTTAGTCTTGTGGGATGGGTTCCTATTGAACAAGTAAATAATCTTTTCGCTAACAGAGTTAGGTTAGCTGCATTTTCCTCCACCTGGAGAGAGAAGAGAGAGAGAGGAGAGCGTATAGGTTCTTGTCAGTCTCTATCCTTTGACACAGGGAAGAACACAAAATGAGGTGGAATAGGTCACCAGTAACAAAATACTAGAGTCTTTTGTCTATGACAACTCCATGAGTGAAGCTGAGAAATGCCATTTTTTTCCTCTGACCTGAAGGATAATCCCATCTGCATTTTAGATGTTCTGAGTATTGATAAAGATCATAAAAGATAGACCTATCAGTTAGCTTTAACAAAGCAAAAAACAGCTGTAAGATAATTAATGCAGCTGAGCTTTTCTGCAGTTATTAGTATTCTGGAAATATCTCACTAAGTTGCATTAGCTTTTTGAAAACTCTGCATCTATTTTTAAAATCTGGTCAGCAATCACATCTCTAGTGCATTAAATGTAAAACAAGTTCTCCTTAAAAGCCAGATGATACTGTGATATTGAATATAGAAACAATATGTAAGTGAATGGTCAGGGTGAAATAGGGAAACACAATAAAAAACATTTCTGAACAACTTTTGTAACAATGTGAATCTGTGTAGCAGAGGCATATAAATTGACACTATCTCTTTTGCACTCCTGAGGTTGCACTGGTATCAATTCATTGGGGGCTGACAGCTTTCTCCTTTCAGCTGATTGATTTTTCAAACTGATTAATGTTTTCATTTGAATGATAATGCTTACCTTGCAGAAGATGTGATCTTTTAATTAGCAGATGCTGAGATTAGCATTAGGGCTGAACAGTAATTAGCATTTGTTCTTATAGTACAAGAGCACAAACTAAGTGCTGAAGCTAATAGAGCTACTGTGTCTACTTTACATTGACTCTTTAGATCTTCTTTATGAGAGAGGTTAATAATTATTGAAATACTTAATCACTGTGGCACTAAAAACATTTTAACAAATTGAGGATTCACTTAAAAGAAAAAGTTTTTCAATTTTCAATTCCTTTCATTTTCTCTCTCTCTCTATATATATATGATTATGTTTTCAAGGTTTAGGTAAAAATTTTATAATGGAACTTAAATGTTATTTTGTGAAAGTGTGATTTTTATTTATATGTGTGTGTATGTATACACGCATGTGTGTAGTTATCTGAAATAGTCCAAAATCTTGGTTTCAAGTTTTAAGCTAATTTCAGTAACACTCTATTTCCAAAGCTACTTTGGGAATCAGCTTAAAATTGATGAGACCCAACTAGAGACAGTAGAGTGAAGGGGTTAAAAATTGAGATTTGGTTCCCACTAGCTATCTATTTTACACATGGTAAAATATGTAAGACGTCAATCCTAATCTCCCAATTCATCCCACCCTCCCTTTCCCCTGCTGTGTCCACCCTTCCGTTCACTATGTCTGCGTCTCTATTCCTGCCCTGCAAATAAATTCATCTGTACCATTTTTCTAGATTCCACATATGTGCGTTAATATATGATATTTGTTTTTCTCTTTCTGACTTACAGGGAGCTCAGGTCGGTGCTCTGTGGAGACCTAGGTGGGTGGGATGGGGGTGGGTAGGAGGGAGGTCCAAGAGGGAGGGGATATATGTATACATATAGCTGATTTACTTTACGATACAGCAGAAACTAACACAACATTGTAAAGCTATTATACTCCAATAAAAAAAAATTGGGGCTTGGGTTCAGGCAAACGTAGATTCAAGTCTCTACTGTGCCACTTTCTAGGACGTGTTACTTGACGGTTCAATTCTCACTGTCTTCAACTGTAACATGAAGATCGTAATAGAATTCCTATGAAGATTAAAACTAGTACTTTGCATAAAGTGTGTAGTGTACATGAAATAACGATTAACTATTACTGCTTTAAAAAACCTACTGTGTATATTAAATAATACTTAACATGACCTACATTTAAAAAATATAGAAGAAAGATTATTTTAGCTTAGGTAAGCTTAGCAAAGAAAATAATTACTGAACACCTAAAGGATAACTAGACCCCCTTTAAATAAATATATCTTTTAATTCCAGATGGGCAGGCTTTTTACACTGTCTTGTGAGCATCACGTATGCCTCTACCTCCTCTCCAGAAAGCCCTGTCCTGTTAGTCATGGTGTCCATTCTAGCTCTTCATATGGGAATTCTTACAGATAGGCTGAGGGGTCCTCTCTAGAACTGCTGCTGAGCAGTGGCAGTTTCTGTTTTTGTTTTTGGTTTAAATGGTTTCCACAACAAATGATAGGAGAAAAAAAAAATCAAACCATGAATGATGAAATACTTATATAAATTCAAGGCAGTTTGTCCACATATACAATGTGGACTACATTTTTTGGCTGAAGGTAGAGAACAGGGTGATGTTTTATAGGGATGCTAAACACGTGGCTGACTGCTTAATGTATATCAAACTTCAACATCGTGAGACTTTAGCCAATGTTATTTAAAGAGAAAATTGTTGCTAATTCCTATTTCCGTGAGAGGCATGTTCCTATATAGAATTTTTTTTAAAACTAGTGATGGCATTTAAAATAGCCCTAAAGTAAGTGCTTTTACATCTGTTACTCTCTCCCAGGAGACATCAAACAGAACACTTAAACTCTGAGTAAGCAGAATAATTGACAGTCTAAATCTCTATCCTCACTGTTTGCTGCCTGCCCACTTAAATACAAACATAGGGAAAGAGTAAAAAATGAGTCAAAGTAGATTTCTAGAAAAGAAAAAAAAAGAAGCTGCAAGATATAATGCTTTAGCTTTATTTCTTTGAGAGGATTTAAGTGGTACTTGAATGTAGTGAAATTTTAACATGAAGAGAATAGGATTTTCTTTCAGGGCATCACATCCATTGAAAGTAGGTAAAACTAAATATGATATTGAAGCAGGAGAGTTGTTACTTTAGAATTAGAAAATAGTTAAGAAAGGCATTATTGAGAAAGTACTGGCTGTAGTCCATAAACCGAAATATCTGTTTACTTGAGTGTGTATTTAGTTGAGTAGCAAAAGATAATATGGCGATTGATTATTTGGCAACCACTTCAGTTTTCAGACCTAACTAATTGGGGTGTTTTCAAAATAGATCTCAGAAGATTTCCTTTTCTGCCCATCTCTACAAGACCTTCTGTTCCATAAGTTCAATATAATGAAAAGTCCATCTTCAATAGCAAGTAAATCAATGAAGTTAGAACACTCCCTCACATCACACACAAAAATAAACTCAAAATGGCTTAAACACTTGAATATAAGACATGACACCATAAAACTGGGATAGAACATAGGCAAAACATTCTCTGACATAAATCATACCAATGGCAAGGCAATCAAAATAAAATAAAAAATAAACAACTGGGACCTAATCAAAGCTTTTGCACAGCAAAGGAAACCATAAAAAAAACAAAAAAGACAATCTACGGAATGGAAGAAAATATTTGCAAACGATGGGACCAACAGGGGCTTAATTTCCAGAATATACAAACAGCTCATACAGCTCAATAGCAACAACAACAATAACAACAAACAATCCAATCAAAAAATGGGCAGAAGACCTAAACAGGCATTTCTCCAAAGACATACAGATGGCCAAGAAGCACATGAAAAGATGCTCAGCATCTTTAATTAGAGAAATGCAAATCAAAACTTCGAGGTATTATCTCACACCAGTCAGAATGACCATCATTAAAAAGTCTACAAATAACAAATGCTGGAGAGGGTGTGGAGAAAAGGGAACCCTCCTACACTGTTGGTGGGAATGTAAATTGGTACAGCCACTATGGAAAACAGTATGCAGGTGCCTTAAAAAACGAAAAATAGAGTTACCTTATGATTCAGCAATCCTACTCCTGGGCATATATCTGGAGAAAACTCTAATTTGAAAAGATAAATGCACCCCAATGTTCATAGCAGCACTATTTACAATAGCCAAGACATGGAAGCAACCTAAATGTCCATTGAAAGATGAATGGATAAAGAAGATGTGGTGTATATATAGAGTGGAATACTACTCAGCCATAAAAAATATGGAATATTGCCATTTGCAGCAACATGGGTGGACCTAGAGATTATCATACTAAGTGAAGTAAGTCAGACAGAAAAAGGCAAATACCATATGATAGCACTTATATGTGGAATCTGAAATATAATACAAATGAACTTGTTTACAAAACAGAAACAGACTCACAGACATAGAGAACAAACTTATGGTTACCAAAGGGGAAAGGGGGTGGGGAAAGGATAAATTGGGAATTTGGGACTAGCAGATACAAACTACTATATATAAAATAGACAAACAACAAGGTCCTACTGCATAGCACAGCGAACTATATTCCGTATCTAGTAATAAACCATAATGGAAAAGAATATGAAAAAGAATACACACACACATACACACACACACACACACACACACACACACACACGTAACTGAATAACTATGCTGTACACCAGAAACTAACACAACGTTGTAAATCAGCTAAACTTCAATTAAAAAAAAAGTCCATCTTTGAGATAAAGGAGAGCTTACTTTAATATATATATATGAAATAGATGTAAAGGTCTTTATCTGTAATTAATTTCTTTCTTAATAATTGCCAAAAGATGTAATTTGTTTGTTCATGCATTTACTTCTTTCGTGTACTTTCCATGAGAGATAAATTTATCTTGTTCCTTACAATTTTATGAATCGTATATCTTTAAAAATATTTGTTGAATGAATTAATGAAAGGTTTCATTGAAACTAATGATGGTTGTGATTTTAGTGCTATTATATCTATATATAATATGTCATACTTATTGAGCATTTACCTTTTGGTCTTTCATCCATTATTTCATTTAAATTGTACAAATTATGTTCTGCTATTGTACTCATTTTTAGATGAAAAAACACCTTTTTATACACACATATCCCTACAAAACATATATGGTGAGATTTATAGTGAAAGTATAAATCTTTTATAATTTCTAGGAATAATCTGATAGATTAATTAATGGAGCAAATATAGCTCATTTGGGACCTTAAAGGATAGAAATGAGCTGAATAAGTAGATAGGATGGTTCAATGAAGATGATTAAGACATTTATGATAGCTTTTATAATGTTTAGGGTAAAAGTTTTGGAGAGGCCATGTGGTTCAGGATAGGTTCCAGAAGATCTTAAATGACAGGCATAGGATATTTTCCCTCATCAAGAAATTGGATAACATGTAGATTCTTGAATTAGGGATCAATATATTGAAATTACTTTCATCAATATCCGTTTTAGCCAGATTAATCTTTAAGTGGCTTGGAAATCCATTTGAAAGATTATTTATTTTATTTTTAGGACAGGTAGTATAAAGGAAAATATTTTTTTAAATTACGCTTTCTATATTTGGTTTTTTTAAAATTTGTAAGTTACTTTAAGCAGAATCTGTAGTTTGAATTGGGAGTGACCTCTCTTCCATTGTTGTCCATTCTTAACCTGAATCTTTCTGAGATTTTAGTAAGCATCACCATATTTATCACTTGGTTACAGCATAATGTAACTTTTTTTACTTGTGAGTGCAAAAATACACTCAGATACACCATTTACTCTTAGTATAGTTTGAATTTTATATTCCCTTATTTTGCTGAGCAATATACTAGAGAGAAATATGTTTTCTATTTCATAATATATGTAAATGTTAAAAATTACTAAATTTACTATGGCATGTGACATGATTTGGATTATCAGACTATATCTGATCATGTAACTCCTTGCTCTCCTCTCTCACCTAATTTTTTTTCCTGGGCAACACTTAGTCATAATTTTATTTGCTTGATTATCTGTTTAATATCTAGTGCTTTGCACCAATTGTGACCTCTGTGAGGATGAGGTTTCTGCCTATTATGTTGCACGGCTGTACTTCCAATCCCTGCCGAGGATCAGACATGTAGTTGGTGTTCAGTAAATGTTTGTTAAATGAAGTGAATGAATGTCTTGCAGACTGATGAAATTGTGCTTCAGTGTTTTTTAAACACGTGGGATTGTTAATTGCCACAAGGAAGCCTGTGTATAGCCATTAGAGTGCTTCTGCAATTTTCCTTTTTTCTATTATCTCATACAGTGATTTATATTTGAATCAAAGGGCATTTGCATTATTTTAAAAATTAAATCTCTTTTCTATAGGTAAGCATAAAATTAAGATTAATGTCTGAAATTTCAAGAAAAACCAAGGCCTGGATTTATCAGTAAGGAGATTTCCAATGAAAGAGTTGTATACATTTTTCCTTAACATTAGAACTAGCAGTGCAGAAAATACACAGAAATTCCCAGCGCACAAGTTATCATTGCCTGGTGGCTGTTGGCTAAGTTTCCCCTGCGCTATTTAAGAATGTGATCTTATTTGTTAGGTAAATAGAATATATATGATGATTTCAGTTTTACAGACTGTCATTCTCCTCATACTTCATAAGCACATTCTTAATTTTAATATTTTAACATTAACGAATATATGAATTTATAATTTAATTTTACAAAATTATTGAACAGTTCTGTGCAAGGCACTGATCGAAGGGCATACCAGTAATTTATTGTCTCTGGCTTTATTTGTAAGCTAGTGAGGAAATAGGACAAGTGCTATAGGCAAACTACAAAGTGCCATGGGGACATTGAGGAGAAACAATTAATTTCAACAAGGGAATCAATTAAATGTTCACGGAAATAGATGATATTAGACATGAACATTTAAAGATGAGTAGCATTTCAGGAGGTGGATTGGTAAGAACACAGTGACCCCACTGTGTGTTTGGTGTAGGGAGTTCAGTTTCAAACCAGATGGGAAGTAAATACAGAATCAGGTGGAAATCAAACTATGTACTTTATTATTGGTAGATCTCAATCAGTAACCATAGTCTGGATCTGCAGCCAACTGACTTTTCAAATACTTCTCCCATAGAGTTAAACTTATCCAGACCAAGTGAAAAAGGACAATCACGTGCTGGGCAGACGTTTTACACCTTTTTCTTGCTAAATTGAATTATGCAGATGTCACGGACAGACTCTCAAGGTCCTACCCACCATGTAATCTCTGCTTCTCCCATGGGCAGCAGTGACTACAGAATGAAGAGATGGTCAAATATGTTTTCCTCTTGGGAGTAGAAGTTTATGCATGAGAGAGGGGATTACAGTTCCCCCTAACAGGATATATCTTAATAGAAACCAGCTTAAGTTTTAAATACTTACTTCTAATTTTTAAATAAAGCCTTGCTAGTTCTAATATTGGCTTTTCTTTAAAGCTGTCATTTTGTTTTGAAGGAAAACTATTTAATATCCATTCTAGTTCCTCTTTCTTCACAGACGTTTAAAGGGAAGTCATGTTTGTATTAGTGGGAATCTTTGGCAAATAATTTTAAAAGGCTGTTATGTCTGATTTGTGAATGAAACCCAAGGTTGATTTTAATACCGTCATCATAAAATAAGTTAAAGGACATTATTTCACTGTGCAATCTAATGAAGCTAACCTCACTATTGAGATTGATTTGAATTCAATTTTACTTCACTACTAAAATATTTTAATGAAATTCCGTCCTTGGACTTATGATTTTTTTTCTATACCGAAGGTAAATTTGTATTGGCAACTTGAAATACAGTCATTGATAGAATACAAAAGTTAGGATCGTTTGTTGCTATCCAGATCTACCTAACTTTCCAGATCTACCTAACTTTCCAAACCTGTCATATTTTATATAGCAAATATTTGTGGGTTATGGAGTTCAGTGTGAGACCTTTGGCTGTGAAAGTTTATTAGCTGACTCCAGTTACACTGATTTATTTGGTAGTAAATATGATGAAGGGGGAGGGATTATGTTTAACTGATCAGAAAACACATTGAGAGTTAAACTTGTATTTCAGGTCATCTATTCTCTGGGAAATATTTTCCTTATAAAAATATTTTAATGACATAAACACCCATTTGATAGAATAGAAATAAAAGTCACTTAAATAGTATTATAGAAGAGTTGCTGACTTTGGTTTTCTTTCTCTGTGAGGCCTAAATAACTATACAAGTAATAAGCATAAAACTGATGTTTCTCTTTCTTTAAATAGATGTACGCATGTGTACGTATATATATGGCTTGTTCTCTTATATCATGTGAGTTTAAATCTGTAATACTGAGAAAATAAAATTAGCATTTAATCTTTTAGGGTTGTTGTGCAATAACAAAATAAATTCATAAAAATAGAGCCACATAAAACCCATTCTTGGATTTCTTGTTATGGAGTGGATGTACCCTGAGTTGATAATTGGGAACACGGATGGAATCATCCCCCATAAAACCCAGTCTCGAACTTGGTAGAACCTATTGACTCTGGCAGAGATGAAATGATATCGGAATATTGATCGGTGTGGCCAGAGAAGTAGGCAGCCTGATAATCTTCATCTAAATATTTGCACTTTACACTGTGATATGGTGTTACTGGGTGACTTCGGTGCTGTCTTTCTGATCTGCTTTTCTAATCTATTTTCCACCACTCATCTTTGCTTATTATACCTTATACTAGTTTTTTTAATGAAAGAATGTTTGTTTAGAGAGAAGTGAAGGGTTTACCAAAAGGGGCCCTCTCCACATAATCCTCTCCTTGCCCCTACTCTTCTGCAGATCCTGGTGTGAAGAACTAAGCTGTAAACTAGAGAGAGGGCTGGGGAGTGGTAATGGAGAGACAGCATCCGGGCATTGTCTTTCTTTCTCATACTCTCTCCCTGCGGAAGCACATTCGATTTTGCTGTCCTCACTTCTGCTTTCTTTGCCAGACTGTCAAGGACAGCTGAAGAAAAATCAAATAGACTCGTGGATCCGTGTTATTACACATGTAAGGTTTTTAGCCTCACCTGAACCTCAGCAAATCCTTTCACTGGTCTCCCAGTCAGCTTCCTTTTCCCATCTATCATGGTCTTTACATTTGCATGTACTATTCTTTTCCTGAAATACCTTTTTAAAAAGTTCCTCTTCAGATAAACCCTAGTCATCCTTCTAGACCGGCTGGAATGTTACCTCAATTTACAAAGCTTTGCAGCCTGCCCCTCCCTCCTGCCCATCTTCCCCAGGTCGTTTCCCTAGTACAGTTACTATCTTTCTTTTGCAGGCTTTTAGTGTATCACAAGTAGCATTGTTGTTAGTGTTGAAGGCTTTCTCTCCCACATGCAATTACTGGAGGCCATGTCCATGCGTCATTAATTGTTGTCTAGCCCAGTGGGGGGGCACATGGTTGACATCAGTCTAGGTTTGCTGAGTAAATCCATACCTGTCAAAATGCGGTCTGCTGGGGAAGCCAGAGTCGTCATCTTCTTGACATTTGTCACAAATATCTTCCTGTTTATAATTATCATACTTTATTTAAAATACATCACTACATAGTAATAGCATTAAGTGGTAAACAGATGGAAGGGTGAGGATATAGTTCAAATGATAATCTATTTTTCCTACTTTTAGATAGGGCCATAAAATATACCTTCAGGCAGATATCTGTTTTTTGTTTTTTTTTTTTAACAAGGTTTCTCAGGTTATAGGCTGCTATAATTTCAATAAGTAGTTCCTGCCACAGTGTGTTAGCATCAGTAGGCTATTTCTCTTGTTTCTTTTCCACCCTCATCTTCTCTTCTTCTATGCTACTCTGCTGCCTCCTAACTATGGCTCTCTTCTAAAAATCTACATAAAATCTACAACCCTTTTCAGATCTCATTTTCATTGGCCGCCTGCCAGCTGTTGAGGCAACAGCTGATTTTCATTATATGGTGAAAGGGTGGGGCCATTGGTTCACAGCTGCCAAGTTTCTGGTTCTTTTCCCTCACCACCTTGAAAACCCAAGTCCCTTATTATGTAAAATAGCCCAGCTGCTATCTGTCTTGCAACAGGTGATCAGGGAAGAGTTTTCTGTAGAATGATTAATAGTGGGACTAGTTCTGGGGGAAGCTAGGTGGTGTCTAACAAAACTTATATCAAGCATTAGCACTGGGGGTAAGTTTAGTCATTGCTATCTTGCTGCAGTTTGGGTCTCTTAAAGGGTATTCTTTTATGTAAAAGTTCACAAACCCTCAGGACCTGATTATTTGCCTGTGTCCAAAGTTGTTTAGTTTCTCCATCTATTTAAACTTAAATATGTATTTAGGTTGGAATTTAGCAATATTGGCTTTGAAGGTATCCCAATCTGATGCAAATTTCACTTGTTTTTTATTTCTTTTTTTGTCATATTATTATTTTAATTTTGTTTTGTCCAGAATAAATGAAGATTCACTTATGTCCCAAGTAATAGATTTATGCTAATAACCCTTTTCCAATATAGTATTTTAACCAAGATGAGGTTTCAATTTTTGGGGGGCGGGTAATGGATCAGAATTGGGGTGAGTGCTTTTTACTAGGATTACCTATTGTGGGGCATCAAATTTTATCATGTGCTTATAGGAAAGTTTATAATATATAAGGCAACACTATTGAGTACGTCTACTGATTATCTTTCAAGCAAACACTGTAATAATATAACAATCTGAGATTGAGATGTTTTTAAAGAAAAAAGAAATACTTAATTTTTTTCTATACGCTTTAGTTTCAAATATTTTTGTCATGAGCGTATTGGCTTTTTAAAGCATGATGGAAAGCAGTCACTTTTAGTTTTAGCTGAATTCATTTAGCCATTAATTTAACATATAATATTCCAGACACTGAGCTACATCCTGGGGATAGAGAAATGAGTACAACACACAAAGAACCTTCATTGTATTCTGTCGCAATTCAGGGGTGCTTTTATAAATAGAAATATTGCCTGTATACTCCCTCCGATAGGCAGACCAAAATGTATATGGCAATTTGTGCATTGTAAATTCTATAACCTGTTTAGCTCTATTGTAAAAGTTCACAGGGCATTCACTTTTTGATGGTACGGATTCTAAAACTCAGGCAGGTTTTTAAATACCTAGGCATCTGCATAGTTTGTGATGGGAGTTAAAAATATTTCAAAGGGCTTATTTTCTACCATACTTCCTACCTAATGTCATAATTCACAGTTGTCCATTTTCCTGCCCCAGGATTGTATTTAAGTAATGACACTTTTTGGTAAATTTCAGTCAGTTGCTGGGGTTGAATAACAGAAGAATAATTCTGCTATAATTTACATTCTGTAGATTTTTATGTTTTTAGTGCATTTTCACATAAAAAATCTGAGTGCATTCTCCCAACCTCCCTGAAATTTAGCTTTACCAGAAATTATTATTCCCTTTCTGAGATAATAAAATGATACTTAAAGATGTCAACAATAATAATAATAGCTTTCATTTAAATCAAGAGCAAAGGTTTGTCAGGACCAGTACCAGGAACTATACATCATAGTAGCCATGGGAGTTATGCATTATTAACTCCTTTTTACCGTTGAGAAAATTGAAGATCGGGCATGGTAAATGCCCTCCCTATTGCCTGGCTACATTAGGATTTGAACCCAGATTTGCCTCTAAAACTTCCATGGAGTGTCTTTCTCCCTTACCATTGTGTCCCCCTTGTATGAATTAATCAAGTCATTCAGCCAGTTATCAGAGCTGGAATATCCAGATCTTGTGAAACATAATCTGGTGCATTGTCATTCACCGACTCATTATCTATTCAAAAATTATTTATTGCATGCTAACTCTATTTCTGTGATTATGTTTCCTTGCTCACAGAGTTAAGAGCAGAGAAACCGATTTGAATTTTCAGTTTATTAGTAATGCTTTAAGGAAACATGAAACCATTCAAAACAATTAGTGTGATTTATGTTTTAGAGCTTTTCTATTTACTCCAGACATCCCCCACAAGGAGAGTAGTAACCTAGTTTGAATACCATTTAAAAGTTTCAGAGGGGAAAACTGCTACATGTGTGAAATGCAGTGTTGACTCACTGAATTGAAACATTCTCATTTACTTGTCTTTGCTTCTTTAGCAGTTAGATCAAGTGGTACTGCAGAGTAAATTTTTTGTCATTCTTATAGATTTTCAGATTATCTTCTAAAGCAGACCCATGGTAGGTTGTTGAAATGCTTCACTTTGGAAAGTTACATATGACTAGGCATGCTCTCAATTGAAAAGTTAAATTAAATTAGTATTATGTAACATTTCTTTCCAAGTATATTGAGTTTGATTTCCATTACTTACTAAGCAACTCATCAGTGATTTTATTTCCACTGCCTTAGTCCATTTATTGTTTGTTTAAAGTCCTTTAAAAAACAAATTTCACTGCTGATTTTATAATCAGTTGACTAAACAGCAAATACTGCGTTAATACTAATATATTGATTGTTTTACCTTTTGGTATAATTAGATCTGCAGTAAAACCTAATCTGACATGATTTGTTTGTGGGTTGATGACCCATGGGCAGAAATGTGTAATAGCTAAAGCATCTAAAATTAGCAGTCTTATATTTGTCTAATACACTCTTCTTTGAGATACCAACCAATTTTTCTTTTAACAGCACATCTAATCAATTTCAAAGTAAGGAAGAATAAAGCCTGAGCCAGTTTTGAAAATTCTTCCTCCTTGAAATGTTCTGAGTGCTGGAATTTATTTTACAGTTCCAGCTAAGCAGGCTTCTAGGCTGAAAAGAAGAGGATGAATAGTGTCGAAATCTGCTTTAGGAGAGAGCTTGTTTATCAGCTACACCTCATTTTCCTTTATCTGTCACAGCGTAAATAATAGGTAGAGCTTCTTGGTTGGTTGTATTGTACGTGCACAGAATAAAGCTTAGAGTCAACTAACTGTAGTATTTCTGATTCTTCCTTAAGCCATCTTTAACTTACTAAGCTCCCTTCCCCATCTCACCTTCCTGCTTGCAATATGATCCAAGCAGAATTATGCAGTTTAGACAATTATAGTGTTCAGTGTCTATCTGTAAATTTGTACATTCAATCTTGAAGTATAGATCTTTTGCAGAAAGAAATAGCAATTACAGTGAAGTAGACTCTTAGGTATACATTGATTTTTAAATTTTTTTAGGCGCTTTCAACATTTTGTTTGGCAATATTTTTCTGTAAAGGTAATGCATTAGTAAGGATTAGCTGTGTCTCATAGCATTTATCAGAAAACCCAGCACATTAGGGGCTTAAATAGTATAGAAATTTCTCTCTCTTGGAAAAGAAGTCTTTCATGGGGTAGTGCATGGCTCTGCATTGTCTCCATGGTCTCAGAGACCAAGGCTCCTGCCTCCTTCTTCCACATTTTGACTCTGGCTTTTATTCTCAGGATCACCTCATGTCACAACATGGCTTCTGGAGCTGAAGCAATCTCATCTACATTCCGTACTGCAGGAAGGAAGGATGCAAAGCAGGGAGCACAAAAGGAATGCATTTTTCAGCTGAATCTACCACCTTCTAGAAAATTCCACACAACACATATATATCATTAGCCTGAACGTAATAACATGGCCACACCTAGTCTTTAACTGGGTACATTGCTCCCTTAAATGAAATAAAGAAAAAAAGAGGAGAATGCAGTTTATATGCAGCTGTCATTGTTCATATATGTGATAGCTGGTTCTCCAATTTTCAGTTTTCTCATCCTAAAAATGGGCAAGAGTATCCTTCCCCTGTTGTTTGTATGAGGGTTAAGGGAGATACTGCATGAATGATACTTAGTCATGGAACAGAGTAAATATTATCATGGTTGCTTTTCAACTTCTCCTTTCCCTTGTCATTATTGCAACATTAGAGCAGCAGGAAGTCTCAAGGCTTTATGGACACTTATGATATGAAGATCCACATTAACTTGTGAATTACTTCACTTTTGGGACTAATATGTGCTTTGTTTGCAATTGGTATCTCCTTGTATTGTCTCTCTTCTATAATGCCTTGTACAACATGGCAACGTTCTATCTTCATGCCCTAAATATAACTGAGAACTGGGGATTAGTCACTCTTTAAAGTGAAAAAGGATTAGCCACAGTGACCATTAATCTATTCTGCAGTTTTGGGGACTACTGAGTTCACTGAAATAATCAGTCTCCTTAAAGAAGCAGCCTTCTCCTTAGTCAAGGGAACTAAACGAGTGTCAGAAAAGCAGGGCAGTCTTTGGGCAAGTCACATGGCTATTCTCTTTGTCAAAGGAGGGATTGGATTGGCTGATCTCTGAGGTCCTTCTTATTTTTAAATAATATAATTGTAGGAATCCCATTCTCTTCAGATCTTTTAAGACCATGTAAGTTCTTATGGTGTTTGCTACCTTTTATATGAAGATAGATAGTGAGGGTGGGGTCATCCAGTGCGCTTTAAGGAGCCCTCACAATTTTATACCATTGGATTTTGCTGCCTGAGATACCGACTTCTTTATTTTCCTCTCTTAAGTTCTAAGAATTGCATATTATTCCAAGTAAATACTCTTGAGAATAAAAGTTTAGTGATACTTACATTAATACATCTTTTGTTGTAAAACGGCCATAGCATTATACATTATTTTCCTTTATATTAATACATTTTCGACATGTACTTTTATGAAAGGAACTGGACTTTTTTCCTCCCAAGTGAGCAGTGCATTACTAACAACTAAGTTCTTCCACATAACTACAAGTAAATAACTTGTTCTGGTATTTGTTAGTTCTGTGACTTTGGGAGACTACTTACAATCTCATCTGTAAAAATGGGAATATTTATTATACTTGTTTTATAGGTCAAGGAGGGAGAGTTAAAGAAAATCATGAATGTTAACCATTTATCTGAAGCAAAAGATTATGACAATTATTATTTTATTACTAGTGCTACTAGTACTAGTACCATTATGGAAATGGACTTGAAAGCTAGCTAATTTAACTAGGGTGATGGTCCATTTATCTATTGCTGCATAATAAACTATCAATAACCATGTTACTATGCTCACAAATTATGTGGGCAGAATTCTGACAGGACATGGAGGGCTCGTCTCTACTCTGCACTTGTCCGGGGCCTCAGTGGGGAAGATTCCAAAGGCTGCGGGTGCCTCAGGTCTGGGGCCTGGATCATCTGGAGGGTCCTTCACTCAAATGTCTGGTTTCCGGGCTGTGGTGACTTGAAGGCTGTGTCCACGTGGACAACTGACAAAAGAACCTGTACATGGCCTCTCTCTGTGGCTTGGACTTCTCCCAGCATGACAGCTGTGTTTGGAGGGGGGACATTCAGAGATCAAGTGTTGCAAGCGACCCAGGGGAAGCTGCATGGCACTTTATGACCTTGCTTCAGAAGGTACATAACATCACTCCTGCCACATTCTATTAGTTGATGAGTTAACAAGCCCTTCCAGATTCAGGGGGAGGGGACATAGACCTTATGTGTCTTTGGAAGGAGTGTCAAAGGACCTGGGACCATCTCCAATGCCCTACTGTTCTTAAAGAATGTTGAAAGGTGAAAAGGAATAAACATGATTTCATTTGAAAGTAGTTTTTCTGTAAATTATTCTCAAAAGTAATGAAACTCTAATCTGTCAACATTTAATATGAGCAAGCGTTTAAAGTTTTTCATCCAAGGCCTAAAATCGCTGTAAACGTAATCCTAGCTTTTAATCCTGCTAATCTTGGACCTTTACATTCTCAACTCTAGGATAAATCTTTCTTTTAAAAAGTTTAAAAGTCATTGTCATTCTCAGGCAGGCACATTTTATTTCTCTCACATAGAAGTTATCTCTTCCTAAGGTTTTTATGAAGATTAAATTGCCTATTTGAAAAGTGCTTAGAACAGTACCAAGTACATATACCATAAATCCAAAATAAGTGTTCATTACACTTAAAAAAATGCCTGTAAATCCCTTTTAAAATGCCATAAGGAATAATAGGAAGTGAACTCTTCTTAAGTCAATATAATATTTACCGACATTGTACCATTAAGATTTATCACTACACTATTTCACCAGATTTTAAAAATAAACAAAAGTGACTTTGTTAATTTGTTTAAAGGTCAAAATTTATTGTCAACTAATTAGTGATTCAAATTTTTTAATTACAGTGACTGAATATTCTTTCTAAGGATGATAGTTACAATTATATTTCAGATGTGAATGTCTCATTAATTTTCCAAATTGATCTCTCATTTTTTGGAAGCAACAGTGTATCATCAAACTCGGTTAATAGCTCACTTATTCAGATTTATTTTAGATCATTTCTGACTTGTATTTTGTCTCAAATTTAAAGAATATTTTTTGAGGGGCCTCAGTAGCTTGTTTCAAAACCTGAGATTATAGCACCCTCTGTTTAACAATGCTCTTCTAAACTTACTAAAAGCAGAAAGCAAACTTATTTACATCTAAATGACCATATTCTGTTTTGCTCACTATCAAGCCTGCTATTTCTTTTCTTGATGTTTGATTTCTGAGTGAAGTGAGGACACTAAGGTTAAAGTGTGTCATGCATATTTTTTTAGTTACCCATTCTCAGTCTTAGCCAGGCATATGAGCAGCTCTGACAGTTAACTCTGTAAATCATTCAGGAATCTGACTGCTTTCTCAAAACATACCTGGGTCTTCAGGCAGGAGTCTACAGGTGATTGCCCCTACATGTTTGCCCAAAGATGATTTAGAAAATTGGTTGGAAGCTTTGCTCTTCCCCAGCTATCAAAAATTAACCTACCAGAAATTTGCAGATACAGCAACGTTATGTTAATGATTTTGTGACTCATGCACAAGACCTTTTTTTTTTAAGCTGGCTCTCCAAATTCCAAAGATTCAGCATTTATTATTTGGTAATTTACTTTTGTATTTGCGCTATGAATAGGACATTCATTATCAGGCTCCTTGACTGTCTCAGACCTCTAGGGTGTTGACTCAGTGTATTTATTGGGGGCAGGTAACCAGCGTTCTCTTATTCCAGCGGTGAACATTGTTCTCATTTGCTGGGAAAAAAGAGAGGAAAACCTTTGAACCAAAGACTTAACTCTAAGAGGGACTGTTGTATGATTTCCAAACAGGCCAGGGAATACATTGTGCTGCAGGATCCCCTTAGGTATTCATTAAAGCATCCTGACTAGGTCACAGGGGTGTGAGCCAAGAGAGCTGAAAGGGGCCTAGTCTGTGACATGTATACAGCTTTGTTTATATGTTCAGTTTTACTCATACATGTATGTATTTATGACTTAATATGTAGCCAGAGCCTTTTATAAAGTTATAAATTACAAAGTTCATTTCTAGAATTATTATGTACTTTATAATTAATGTAAGCTTCAGGGCTTCCCTGGTGGCGCAGTGGTTGAGAATCCGCCTGCCGATGCAGGGGACACGGGCTCGTGCCTCGGTCTGGGAAGATCCCACATGCCACGGAGCGGCTGGGCCCGTGAGCCATGGCCGCTGAGCCTGCGCGTACGGAGCCTGTGCTCCGCAAAGGGAGAGGCCACAACAGTGAGAGGCCCGCGTACAGCAGAAAAACAAAAAAACAAAACAAAACAAAAACAAACAATAAAGTAAGCTTCAAATGCTTTGAGATTTTACATGTAAGTTAGTTAATTCTTACATCTGTGAGGATTGAACCAGGTGATCTCCAAAGGTAGTTCTAAATCCTTGTGATTCTGTGGTACTTCCTATTTTTCTAAACTTGAGCCTCCAATTTTATTTTTTACCTTTGCTTAATTTTTAGTGTAAACATTATCCTGATCAAAGTGCCATACAAGCAATCAAGTAACATTATCAGTATTATGGTGAGAACAGGAAAGCGTTTTACCTTCAGCTTTTCCTATTTTAACCACTTCTCAACCTCATTGTGCATTTTTAAATTTCAGTTACAGGAGTTGATTTACATTCAGCATTTTCAGGTTTAGTCAAAGTGCATGTTTACTGTTCCACACCCCCATTCACTCCCCATCCTGTAGAAGTGTGTGTGGCTCAGTCCTTTGAAAGTTTGCAAACTGGGATCATAAACTTCGAAGCTTCAAGGGCCAAGCAGATATTCTTAGTAAGTTAGACATATATTGTGTAAGTGCTGCAAGCTCCTCGATTATTTTTACTAGAAACTAGAAACCCAGATTTTTATTGTTAAGTGTTTCACCTTCTTAGTGCCGTTTGAAATTATTTTAAAACTCTGAAAAAAAAATGAAAGAAAATTAAAGTGATATGACTCCGCAAGACCAGATCTACTAGTCCTTTAACTTCTGCTTTAAAACCAGGCACACTCTTTTGCTTTGTGCTGATAGCTATTCTGTTGTGACTCATTCTCCCAAATAGACCCCTACCCTGGGAGATCTCCACTCCTCACTGCTATGTTGTACAAGTGTGAACGTGCCTGGAGACTATAATTACCCCTGGATTTTGACAAGAGTTCCTCAGTAGTAGTTGCCATGCTTATTAAGTTCCTGAACAAATTTCTATCGCCTGAACTAACATCAGTTTCACAGGCATCCAGGATTGATGCTGAACCTTGGGTCATCCTCACACTCAAAACTCTTCCTTTTTACCAGTCACTTGTCTTTGTTTCTTCTGGATCAACCTACGGCATTTTACATGTTTTCTGATTTATTCTTCATCTTTCAGAGTTATCCCTGTTCCTCATTCAGTGCCCATCTCATCACCAGTGCCTTCTTTCATTCTTGTTATCTTTTCACTTGTCATCATGTGCTCCTTCTTAACACTTTATACACTCTTGCACTTTTTACATTAATGGAAAGAATGGGATGGGTGATATAAACAAAGTAACTTAAATTGCAGCATAAATTTAGTAACCACACGTTAGGTTAAAGAACGATGCTATGGGTTGGTATTAGAATGATATTACCTGAGTGATGAATCCACTTGTTGGCAATCAGAGTTGATATTCCCTTGTTCTTCAACACAGACTTGCTCACTTCCGTGAAATTTTTAAGTGGCAAGTTTTCAAGAAAAGAGCTTCTGTTCTGAAGTAGCTCTTACGGCACAGAAGTTACAGTATACACAGACTGGTGCCTAGAGGTCCTAAAATGATTCAGCTGGCCCTCTTAGGAAATGTTTTTTGGGTTCCTCTTACTAAACATTGGTTTGATTTTATTTCTGTATGTCCCATTGTATGGACAAAACTGTTATGAGTGATCTTGCCAATTGCTTTGTAGGACTTGTAGTTAAACTCAGTCTTCTGCTTTTCCCTTCTTTACATGTCTGATATGTTCAGAAAGGATGATGTTGTAGTTAGAGATGCCATTTTTGATTATTTACTCTGGGGAAGATGTGCATTATTGTTCATGTCGTCCTGAAGATCTATTAAATACATTTATTTTTCACAACGTTATAAAGAGGTTTAAAATATTACTATTTTAAAAAAGGGAAGCCACGCTGTAGGAAGTGGAAATTGCTTGCCCACATCACACAGGTTGTAAATGAGTCCTGGGAGCTCTCACTATTCACCATTGCTCTCTACTGTCTCTCATTACTTCATTTCAGATGACTCATGGTTAGTGTAGCCAGAGTAGCCCCTGGTAGACAATAAATCCTTTTCTAGCAGCATACAAATCAATTCCTAATAAGTTGTTATGGAAGCTTTTTAAAGAATAATGTAAAACTTTTCTCTGTCGATATTTTGAAGAATTTACTGTTCCCTTTTGCAAACTGAAAATGCACTCGTCTGAGTCTGCCTGCCGTCTTCTGGCCCCTCTCCAATCTCTTAAGTTCCTTCAAAGATTGCTGCATTTGTTGGATCTATTTTGCAGGTCCTCTCAAAAAAATCTGCTCTTTAGTCAAATGGTCTAGGAGATTGGAATACTTTTCCAGCCACATAATATTTCTCAAAACATATTTTCTTACCTTGAGCTTTACCTTTGCTTCTGACTAGTTTTTCTTCTGACCTTTACAGTCACGTGGTCATTTCTCTGACAGAGAATTCTGAGACAACATGAACATTAGTTGTTTGGCTATCTTTTTAATTATCCTTTATCTTTTATACTATTAATTTCAAAATGTATGCCTCTTTTCTCCTTGATTGTGTGTATTTGCTTATTGCTTTAAATTATTGCAGCACATATTTGGTATTTAGTTGGTAGAGAATTTAAAAGTAAATCAGAAGTTATCTTTCTGCAAAACTGAATAGAATGTACTAAAACTGCAAGAGTTTTCTCTGAGGTAGTATCAATAATTACTAACATTTCTTTTTTTTTTTTTCCTCTGTATTAGCCAGTAAAAGTACTTGACATTTTTAGGAACATCATTCATATGTTTCCAGATAAATCTCCAAAGTTTAGTTTCTTTTGTTTATTTGTTTTGTGTGAAGCAGTGAATTAATGAACACTAAATATAACTCAGAAAGCACATTTTTACTCTGCTTTGCCAGTGACTTACTTTAGGTTAATTTTTACCTTTCATTAAGTGTAATCTAGAACAAACCGAGTTTATAAACTCTAAAGATGATTGAGGGCATCCAGGGTAGAATCATATTTTAAAAATGCGAAGCCAGTTAAGTTTGTCATGCATTTGACTGTGTGTATCCTCATATCCTGTCATTTGTATTTATGGAAAATGAATCTATGTCTCTGAAAAACTAAATTTAATATTTTTCCTAATAAAAATTCTAACATTTTTCTGATTACCTTTCTTATTTCTTATGCATGGGGTCTTTTATACACACATATAATCAAATTTTAGTGTGAATTGAGATATGAAAATTATAACGTAATATTCCCAGCTGAACACAAAAATATACTGTAGACGTCTTAATGTACATTCTGCAAAGCCAATGACAAATCTTACCCTTAGTTCTCAGAGTCAGTTTCATTGTAAAATATATTCAGTGCTTTTGTTTCACCTTTCAATATCTTGAATTCCTTGGGATTGAAATGCAGTATTTCTATTAGATCCGTTTTCCCAAGTCTATCCCTGACATATTTGCCCTCCTATGAATAATATCATTGTAGTCTGTGATAGATCACAATGTCAAGAAGCTGATCTTGGTCCAATTTTTTGCTCTGTTGGAAGAAATAAAAAATTCAATTTGCTTCCAAATTTTGAAGAGAGGAAAAATGTTATTCAAAACAATCGTTTTAATATTTATTCATGATTTCTAATTAGTGCTATTTATTCTTGTTAGTTAAAAAACCATAATAATCCTCTGGTAGCAAGTTTATATTGTGTGGGCCAGTGAATCTGTTTGTTTAAGTTCGTAGACTGGGTATGTATTTAAAAAGATCAGTGTTCTCTGAACTTGGTTTTAGACACACTAAATAGGATAGCTTAGGAACACTGTAAATGTATGCTCTGAGTGCCATATTTAAATGATGGCGATGAGTATTAAAATTCAATTTAAAAAACCCACTACTGATGATAGTTAACAGTCTTGAAGTAGAAATCAAAACATCATAATGCTATTAAGTTGTCACTGGTGTTCTATAGTCAGTTTATTCGAACTTATTAAAGATTATTTCGCTTCATACCATTTTTGGATCCATTTTGCTTGCGTGAGGTAGGGATGTGTGTGTGTGTGTGTGTGTGTGTGTGTGCGCGCGTGCGCGCACGCGTGTGTGCACTTTTGGACAGAAGGCACAGTGGTTTGTGGGGGAAATGTGTATGTGGTTTCAACTGCCTGTTTTTCCCCAGAGTAAGAAGAGATGTGTGACTAGGTACAGGTTAGGGTCCCTCAAGTCCTTCATTTTAGCTACCAACCCTCTCATTATCCTCAAGACTAATATTTTTTGTAAACTTTAGTCTGAGTGTTACAATTTCTACCCCACCACTACTAAAATATTGGTAATACCAAGGGATCTTGCTTGTTAGCACTGAATGGATCAATGAACCAGGTCCCTTAATAAAATTTAGTCTGGGTTCCAGTAAAAAAGTCTCCTTCTTATAACATCAGAGAATCCCCAAATGAGGATACATTTTACTCTACAAGCCACGGTGATTTTGGTACTGATGATGATTTTTCCAACTGTAATAGAATCCTCTCTACATATTGTGCTTGCAGTATTTAGGACCCACCAGAACTCCTGGGATGGTGTAAGCATGTGGCATATGTTACATCATCATAAGGTGGTTCATAGGGCCTTAGGGTCAAGTTTCTGATCTATTCTTCTGGGATGTGTGACCTTTGGGATGTTACTTTACCTCGTTGATCTCTTTTCTTCCATGTAGAAGGGGAATACAAATAGTTACTCCTTCTCAATTGTTATGTTAAATAACAGAATGCATATAAAGTGCTTAGTTCTGTATCAGGCACATGGTAAGTGCTCAATCAATGTTACTGAAATCAATTGTCATTGACACTCCTGAGATGTTGTCTAACTGGTGAAAGAGTAAACTTAGAGTACTGTATTATTCATAACCATTCCTTGTAGCCCCTAAACCTATAAAATCAGTGTGTCTATAAACAGTAGCTAGGTTAACTACCTCAGCAATAATCACATATTGTTCTTATATATATGTAATAGAAATACAAAGTAACTCAGTTTTGAAAGTATAGTTAGAGAATACTGAGTATTGCAAGTACAAAAAAAATAGTCCTCATATACTTTGCTTCCTTAAATCCCATGTCCAAAGTAAGAAGATAGTAATTTGTCCTTTCTTCTCTGTCACACCAAGATTTTTAAGCATTCCTATATTTGCCTGATTAGCTCCTAATATCACTTCAGGCATAATTCTCCATCTATTGAGCTTATTTCAAAACTAATTCATGATATACTCCAGTAAAATCTTTCACCAGCATATTCCCATTCTCACCATATTTAATTATTTCAGAATCAAGACAAATGACATGATAATTTGATAGAAGACCATCACTGCTCAGAACTGATCAGGCTTCTTCCTAAATCTAAGCAACTAAGCAAAGCAGTTTTCCTCACAGCCTAGAGTCTTGCAGTTTTAACCTCACAGTGTTTGTATTGCATGAAGCCTGACTGAGCTGCAAGTTAATCCTTGTCTCTCACTGACATGGTGACAGAAAGGAGGAAAACGGTATCACTGGCTTTTTGTATCTTTCTCTTGTACCTTTTTTTTTCTTTGAACAGGTTTGTGTTCTAAAACACTCGCTTTCATTGGAAATCTGTGAGATTCTATTATAAAGTGATGCAAATCAATGCAGACTCAAATAGGTTACCAGGATATATGCCATTGACATATTAGATTTCCTCTTTTCTATAATTTCAAAAATCATTACTTTATGATTCAATTTAGGAAACATTTGAATAGGTACTTAGTATCTAACACTGTGCTAGAGGCTTCAGGCATTCCCAAAGAAGTATAAAGATGGTTTTTACAATTAAGGAACTTCAGATTTCATTGGTGTTCATGAGATGTGTGTATGATTAAATGTCAAAATGTATGCGGAACATAGTAGATGTTAATACCACACAAGGTCAGAGTTGGAAGAGATCAGAATGATTTAGGTATTTGAAGATGGTTTCATTGAATATTAAACTTGTAAAGATGTGAAGCTTTCGAAGAGTATTGGGAACCTAATAATGGTTTGGTTGTTTTATACTTTATGGATGAGAGATAGACTAGATAAAGCCTCAGATGAACTGTATAAATTTTATATCTCCTACCAAAGCATTTAGCCAACAGCTGTTTATAGAAAGAACCAAAAGTGTGCATTTCTGTCTGTTCTTTTCCCTGGGCTTGCTTGATCTACTTGTTAATAAATAATGAAGACTAGAGACAGTCTAGTGTAGTACAGTTTATGTCAGAAGTAGAGTGTAATGGTAAGAACAAAGGCTTTGATATAAACAATGTGATTTTGGCTCTTATTTTTGATACTTACTGCCTTTACGATTTTGGAAAAGTTATTTAATATCACCATGTCTCATTTTTTTATCCATAAATATGTATTTCATGGTAGTTGTGAGAATTAAATAATGTAAATGAAAAGTGCTTAGCAGAGTGTCTGGTGTAGAGTACGCCTCAACACATACAAATTTAACTATAAATTGAATTTAGAGACTGGTTTAAGACCTTTGTAACCTTATGCAACCACATCTGGTTTATTTCTCTGTATGAAGAGAAATATATCAATTTACCAAGGTGTTTTTCAGGACTGACATGATTCGTATGTTGAGATTGGCCATGGTGTGTGTGTGTGTGGTGGGGGGGGATGTTTTGCCTTGGAAACGGACACTCATACAAATCAGGGATCTTTATTTTTCCAAGAGCTTGTTTATAAGCACAGCGCTGAATAAAAGAGACAAATGAGTAAAGAATCACAGTAAAGTATGACAGAAAGCATAATACAGTGTTTCAATTTAGTATTTACAAGGACATTGAAACCAGCCAGGGGTGTCAAAAAGAGCATCTCCTTCGATCCGAAGTAACATCTAAATGGAGTTCTGAAAGATCTAGGATTTGCCATGCAAAGTGTGAGGACAAAAGTATTTGAGGCAGAAGGAAACAACCTGTGTGAGGGTCCAAAGCTAAGAGGATTGTTCTTTCAAACAACTGAGTTCAGTGGGGCTTGGTCTTAGATTTCTACGGGAGATAGAGATGTTAGGGAAGGAGAGATTGAAGAGGTAAAACAGAGATCAGGAAAGGGCTTAGTCAGTCATGGTTAGAAGATTTGACTTTCAGCATTATTCCATGTTAAAGTAATCCAGACTCACCTATGAGGATCATCTTTAATACATAATAGTTATGAAACTTATTATTTGTATTTTTTTAGCAGTGCCGTAGATTCTGGGAAATCTGTGGTTATTCATAGCCATCTATGTGGTGTGGTCACTCAGCCATCTCTAACTGTGTAATTATGATATATTTTTCATTCTTTTGTATTGTATTATGTGTTTTACTTTAAAATGAAGGCGTTTATGAAATTCAGTATACAAGTATCTGAATTCTGCCTGATAAAAGTCACTCTCTCAAAATTAGAAAACAAAGTTAGTTTGACGTGACTTTCCTAGGAATCACCCTGTTGCTCTGTAAGTGCTAATTCTATTTCATAACTGTTTCAGTTTTGCCAGGAAGAAATACTAACCTCACCATTGTGTTATTTCTAGGCTTCACTCTTCTGAAAAAATTCAGGCAATGCTTTCTTTCACGTTTACCAAACAGTATATTAGTGGTCACCACTATCAGATCTTTTAACTAACCTGGGCTGCTTCTTGCCTGGCCCAGAACCCTGAATTAAAAGAAATATATCTCTTCCTTGATTTCTTTCCATTATCGTCTCAATT
The DNA here is from genome assembly GCF_002837175.3 of Physeter macrocephalus. Taxonomy (NCBI): domain Eukaryota; kingdom Metazoa; phylum Chordata; class Mammalia; order Artiodactyla; family Physeteridae; genus Physeter; species Physeter macrocephalus. The sequence goes on along the minus strand of NC_041220.1, from coordinate 44,152,171 downwards.
TTGGACCCTAGTTTCCACCTAATCATATTTGTTTTATAATAGTTTGAAGAGCATTTACCTTGATAGAGAAAAGAGAAAAAAATAAGAGTGTAAGGACTTCTGTCTCCTTGCTCTAATTTTGCCCTACTTTATACAATGCCACCTATTCACCAAGAACTAGAGACTTCTTGTCTTTTTTGTTTTGAATAATGAGGAACCAGTTCATTATTTTTGTCCTGTGATGTACTACTACCACTCTTAAAAACGGCTATAACTCAACCATAAAAGAGTGTGTCTTTTAAAATATTATTTCTGGACAAACTACTAGCACCTCAGCTTTCAAATGGCAGTGCAAGGGAAGGTTTATAAAATAGTGGCCAGATGTGTTAGGAACTGTGCATATTTATATGAGTTTAAAGTGTAAAGGTGAAAATTCCACATGTGAAGTTTTTGAAAATGGTTAAATACAATCTTGATATAAACAGTCATTGGGTAGCTAATGAATAGCTAAACTAAAAAGTTAGGTAAATGTAAAGTTATCGCAGAAACAATTCATCCTCAATTTGCTTTCTGCTGTGTTATTTTCTAAGTAAGTATGTAACATTTTGTTAGCATTATTAAATGAAAATAATTGGAATGAGGTTGACAGTGTGTAAAATATTATTTAATAGAAATTGAGCTTTGTCGTAAAGATATCCCTAATTTTCCCAGAAGGAGGGGATTTAAAAAAAGTTCATTAATTCACTTTGGCATTAAAAAAAAAAAATTAGGAAATTCTTAAGAGGCGGAACCTGGCGACTGGGGTTTAATCCTTTTAATCTTAACTGTAATTAAGTATAAATTATAAAGCATTTGTCTTTATATCTAGTACCTTAAAATAAAGACCCTGGAAAAGTTTAATCTCTTTGTATTTTTATGTATAATTCTAGCCCTTCATTTTGCAGGAAGAAAAAATACTTCTAAAACTTTCTTATTTGGATGGAGTGTCTGTCTACTGTGAAGTGCCAGAAAAAGCCTTAAATGATATGTGATGTGCTACAGGTCATCTAATGAAGCATTCAGTGCAATGTGATTATGACTATGTTACCTGGTCATTTCAAGTTCTAGCCATCAAAACTGTGGGCACTAGTTTCTCAAATGAATCAGTAAAAAAGTTTCCAGGGCCAGGGAGACATAAGTACTCAAATAGTGAGGAAGAAACATGCTATGAAGTAGAAGTGACTGGCCAACAGCATACATGATGTAGAGAGCATTGTGATTGTGGAGACAATGGACTATGTTACAACATTTACTGTCATCCTCCTGGGCAACAGATGCCCTGCCAGGCCCTGTATTTTTTTGTGTGTGGGGGTGAGAAGATATAAATATGAATAAAAGATACTCCTTTGTTGTCAGAAAAAAAAAGGACTATGTTTATTTATCCATTTTGGGTAGATTTTTCTCATTTGTTCCAGGTTAATTTCGACTTTCTTTTAAATTAATGGAAATCATTTTTAGATAGACTTGTTGGTATCTTTGATTATCCGTGTGGTGTCTGCATGAAAGAAGAAAAAAGTAGATTTCTGCAAGTTTCCATAACAATTACAGATGCCATCAAACTGGCCAATGTTGGGAATTACCGCTCCATAAATAATTGTGGTTGGTTTCTAACTTTGATTTTATTCAGTCTAATAACAAGTATTGCTCTAAAGATAATTGTTGATGGTTGCAGACACTGATTTCATTCAATTAAGCTGGTAACCTTTTTAAGAAACTGCCTGGGAGAAAGCCAAGAATTCCGGTCAACTGATTTCTGGGGGAACTGAATTGAAATTGTCTTAGCCTAGAAAATGTTCCATGTAGACCACAGCTGTGTTAATTAACCTTTTCTTTAAACTACCCTCTCCACACAGAACTCCAGGTGAGTAACATAACTGGGACCATGTTATCTGGATTCAGATTTTGCTCAGAGTGGTTATAAACTTGGAAAGACATTATAAAATATGTTTGAGACATATAGTGAGAGTATGAAGGCTATTCTGTCTTTCTAAATCACATCAAAATTCAAATTCTCGGGGGCTTCCCTTCCCTGGTGGCGCAGTGGTTGAGAGTCCGCCTGCCGATGCAGGAGACACGGGTTCGTGCCCCGGTCCGGGAGGATCCCACATGCCGCGGAGCGGCTGGGCCCGTGAGCCATGGCCGCTGAGCCTGCGCGTCCGGAGCCTGTGCTCTGCAACGGGAGAGGCCACAGCAGTGAGAGGCCCGCATACCAAAAAAAAAAAAAAAAAAAAAATTCAAATTCTCCCTCTTTCCCTTTCTTCCTTTCTAAAAATCACTGATGTGTGTATTCAACAAAAGCAAAACCAGTGTGTATAACACAAAGGTTTGCCTTCTTTATGCCAAATTATAAATCCATAGTGATAAATATTGTGCTTGGAAGACATTGGAAACTTGGTCAAACATATTTCTTCCTAATGAAATATAGAATTATCAGAGTAGTATAATTGACCTATCACTAGTACTGCCAGTACCAAAAATTTGCTGTTTATTTTTTGTGCTCTCCAGAATGGGAGAGGGAAAAAAACGCATTGTGTTGAAAGTGTACATTATATCTGGGGGAGAAAAATGTTTCTTTAAATAAACAAAGTCTTTTGAGTTAGTACCAATACAAGCTAAGAAGGCCAAGGTCATAGGTCCTAGTAACCATTTGTGTCAATAAAAGGCATCTTATGTGTCATAGCTGCAACCAGTTATCTATAAAATTGTATTGTTGATCATGCTAGTAAGAGGCAAGAAAGTATTACTGGAATTTCACAACCATCCATCTCTACCTGGGTAAGGTAGGAAGATAAAGTGATAAACTCTTCAAAATATACTCATTTGAATGATTGGTAGTAGATGTTATCTTTATATACAGAATATTTGAGCTAATTTTTATTAATTGAATCAACTTGATTAATATTTCTATATTTCTAAAAAAATAGAATCTATCAAAGAACAATTTGCTAAAAAATCATTCTTGACATTGCTATAGATACTGGGTTTTAATAAGTGAAGCTTCATCATCTGCTGACATCATGTTCACAATTCAAAAGATTATTTCCAATGTGGTTTTGCTTGATTGACTTTTCCCTGGCTTATGGCAGAGTTGCTGTATACCTGAATTTCTAGGCTGTATCTTCTAGGTTTTGTGTCTACCTCATGACAGCAGCAGTTATTTCCTATCTTTCTGGGCTAAATAAAAGGAGAAGAGTAGTTAATAAAGTGACTGAACAGTGGCAGAATAATGTAGCGTGTATACCTTGTGTTGTAAACAACTTCTAATCTCTGTGGGCAAAAGCTCTAAGTAATGTAAGATAAAAAAATATAACCTCAGGAGTTTTGCTAGGGGAGGAAAAAGTGAGATACTTGGCTGAAATGGACAAGTTTGAAATTTACTAGCCTTGAGCAATGTTGAAAAGTGCCCAATCAAACTGGCTTTTGAATAAAAGCAATATAACATACTTTAGAGGTCATTTAGTTCTAGGAAGTGGGAGCTACTGGCACGCATAGTAAGATAATGTGAAAAATTAGCTTCAATCTAAGATTTTTGACCTTCAGTGCAATTTCAGTCAAAGTTAAAAGAGATTAACTTAAAATAATGATCTTTAAAATTTGCATTTTGGAATTTATCTTTTCCTTAGTCCTTGCAAAAACACATCGATGCACATAGATATTTGGGGAAATTATCTGCAGTGGTGTAAATTCAATAAGGAATTATGCCATATTAACTTTTAAGTTTTACAACTTTTAGTCTTGATATATTTCCAGAATTTTTCTTCAGGCAGTTAGAACTTGATAACAAACCCAACGGTAATTTGTTGGTTTAACAACAAATTTCAGGTTAAATTTTCATTTTTGGAATGGTTCCATTTTCAGAGAGGCTCTCTGGGCTTCTTCCTTCATGCCTCCTCTAGCCACTCTGCACAACTATATCCTAAGGCTCTTTCTGCCCTGCACTTGATTCTCCACTTCACAGTCTTTTTTACCTTTTAAAAAATGCGTTTAGGGATATTTCAAGAAGATTAAATTGTACTCATACATATTCATAAGGCAGAATAAAGAGTTGATTCTTATTTGGGGAGACCTTTTTAGAGAGTAGGGATTCTAGACTCTTAAGGAGATGCCATTCAATTTTAACATTATTTCTACTGGAAAAAGAGATTTGTCATATATTGCTTTGATTCACTAAATCCTCACTGGATGTTTTAGGACATCTTTGGACAATAATTTGTGGGCAAATAGTCTGCAGTGGATCCCATATTGAGATTTTTGGTACATACATTTTTACAGACTGTTCTAAAAATATAGGGATAAGGATTTTCAGGAAGTCATTCTTCTGCTGTAGTCATTCATTCTTATGGAATGAAAATGGTTTTATATGTAAAAAGAATCTAATCATTCCAAAAATATTTTATGCCTAACTCAAAAAAATTGTTTTGATCCAAATTATAGTAGTCTAGTAATTAAAGTAAGCCACGGACTAGTGTCAGCACCTTTATTTTTTAACAATAAACTCACAGGAACATTATTGTTGTAAGGTAGTGGAGAGTTAGTGTTCAGAATTACATGTTCAGTGAGGAAAATGTGCTGGGCTACTGCTAATAAATGAATTTTAATTTAGTTTTGAATAGTATTTTTGCAAATATCCTTAATTTTGGTGTATTATATTTTGTCTAAGTATTATAATTCTGAGCTTAATGGCAATTCTGATGTGTTGAATGCCATGTTTTAAAATATATTTAAAAGATTTAAACAGACTCAAGTTGCGTAAATGAAAGCAGGTACAGTTCTAGTTGGAAAATTAAGCTTTCAACTCTCTTGGAATATATTCATAATAACCTTTTCTAAAACCACCATAAACGTCTTATATAATAAATTACTGGCATGTGATATTTAAGAGGCATCAATCAGGATTTCTTTTTTTCAGTGAGGGTCACAGCTGCAACTTAGCATGAATAAAAGTCTCTGTCTCCTCCCCTCTGAAAGATTTACATGTTTTAAGTAAGAGTTACATAGAGTTCTTGTAACACCACTGTATGATCATTGATCTCAGAGACTGGCCAAACTGCAGACCTCTTCCTCCCTTTTGAAGAGTTGAGGCAGCCGACGTTTGATTCATTTGACCTAGCGTGTCAGTTTTCTTATCCTTTTTTTTTTTTTTTTTTGCGGTACGCAGGCCTCTCACTGTTGTGGCCTCTCCCGTTGCGGAGCACACTTGTAACACCACTGTATGATCATTGATCTCAGAGACTGGCCAAACTGCAGACCTCTTCCTCCCTTTTGAAGAGTTGAGGCAGCCGACGTTTGATTCATTTGACCTAGCGTGTCAGTTTTCTTATCCTTTTTTTTTTTTTTTTTTGCGGTACGCAGGCCTCTCACTGTTGTGGCCTCTCCCGTTGCAGAGCACAGGCGCTCCGGACGCGCAGGCTCAGCGGCCATGGCTCACGGGCCCAGCCGCTCCGCGGCATGTGGGATCTTCCCAGACCGGGGCACGAACCCCCGTCGCCTGCATTAGCAGGCGGACTCTCAACCACTGCGCCATCAGGGAAGCCCTATCCTTCTTTTGATTGTAGCTCACCTAAAAACTACCCTCAACATTCCAGCACAGACTAGAAAGAACATTAAAAGTGAGTTGATGTAAGCTTGGTAAATAAAGATGCTATCCCTCTCCTAATATCATGGTTCAATAAAAAGAAAAGGTGTCTTCTCTGTCCCTCTCGTACTGGCTCACAAAAACTGAGAGCTACTCAATTAAAAGCCTGGCTGTATATGGACTAAATCTCTGAATCTGTTTCAGTAAAGGCATCATTTGTCTAAAATCGGAATAGGGCATGGAATAATTTATCTTCACTTTCTTATTTTGATACTTTGATTCAAGCATTGTAATTATATGTTAAGTAGTATACGGGTATTTACAGGGAGGTGTTGAAATGCTTTTGAAAATACAAAATCTTAATCAAGTGCGTTTTGTGGACGTATATAAGCATGCTCTTAGTCCAAAATCTTGGCAAGAAAAATTGATAACTGATTTTAAAAGTTATGAATATGTATAATTATCAGATTGGCCAACATGCAATTTTTCATGATCCCGTGTAAATGTATGATTGATTTTATGATCCCGTGTAAATGTATGATTGATTTCCTAAAACACAGGGCTTCACTTTTTAGAGAGAGTTCATAAAAGTTATTTTGCTTTTGTTATGAATCCAATTTATTAACTGATCAAAATGAAAGAAAGTGTAAGTAGCTTGTGGAAAAAAAAGTGGGCCTGAATAAGTTAATATTGCTTCAATTCTTTTGAAAGTTATTTATCTTTTTTTTTTTTTTTTTTTTTT
>NC_041220.1:44077207-44145781 GCF_002837175.3 Physeter macrocephalus | reverse complement strand
GGATCCTCGCAGACCGGGGCGCGAACCCGGTTCCCCTGCATCGGCAGGCGGACGCGCAACCACTGCGCCACCAGGGAAGCCCAAAAGTTATTTATCTTTTGAGTGGACAAAGTCAACTTCTTAGTGTACAAGTCACAGCCCTAATATTCCAGTTTGAAATAATTGCAGGTTTTCTCTCCCGAATTCATTCTTCCCTCTTTGTAGATGCAGGATAGAGAACTTCATCTCAAGAATAGTTATCTCTTTTACCTGCTGATTAACCAAATTTACATCTTCTTACTATCAGTTTTGTTTTAGTCTAGGGTCTAATAAAGTGTATAAGAATTTATTGGACTGACTGAGCTGTTGTTTGGGAGGTAAATTCTATTGTTTAAGGAAGATATTCATATATCATAATTTCCTGTGGAAATGCCCTGTGAAATATTTAACATCAAGTTGCTAGCATACCTTTTTAGAGTTAATAACCTACTCTAAAGAAAAAGAAACGGCCTTCCTTTTCATTTTATTCTAGTTGTGTGTGACATTAAAATATGACACATATTTGAAAAAAGACATTATGTAAAATTAAATGTTAGACCTGTAACACATCATTTATTAATTGGGCAAGATAATTTCTTGAGAAACACTGCTACTATACTACAGAAAATATGATCATGTTATCGAGTTTCTCAGAGGGCAAAAACTATCTTAATTCTTTAAAACTAAGGACGTTTATTTGGAGAGTACTCCTGGGAAAATGAATTATTTTGTCAATTCATTCATTATTTGCCCTTTATACTTAGAGCTTTAAGAAGTGAAAGGCAAGTGATAGTATATCCACCGTTTCCTGGGCATTCAGATAGGAACTTGTTCAATTAAAAATTCTTGTTAGGTCAGACATAATGGATTCTTGTTGTTACTTTAGGATTTATTCAATGAAAGGGATCAATATTTTTGGCCCCAAGGGAGCTACACTGATAAGAGACTGCAGTTAAGTCTCTCTGTTCATTATAAACTTTTGGCTGGCAGGTGCAGTGTCTGCTGTATGACTAATTTTTATTAGAAGATCAAGGTGGAATAAGAATTCACGTATTCTTTTTCTCCCTTTTAAATAGCACATATGCTTTGTTAGCGCATTTTACATTCTCCTCCCTGTTCTCTTGTGTGTGCTCTTCATAGAAGGGATTTTTGAAAGAGAATTTGAGAACAATAGATCTGATTTTGAGAAATTTAACTATCATGCACTTGAACTCTGTACAGAGCCCATTTGTTTTGAGTTTGAATAGATTAAATCTGATCGTGGTAATATACAGGCTGGTAGTACCAGATAGGTAGAGAAGTAATCATTTTTCATTAGCATAGTCACCTTTGTCAAGTTTTAAATGTATCTTTGTTTAAATTTAATGAAACTGATTTGTGATTTTTCTGAAGCATGGCATTAAATAAAGCTATAATAAAATCTATTTTGCTTTGCTACTTGAAGTACTTTCCAAATATGGCCTAATGCTCTATTCAAGTAATAATGTCATTTGCAGAACAAGCTGTCAGATTTGACTAGCTCTAAATTTGGCGAGAGCCATTATTTAAAAAATTAAACCAAAATGCAAGTCCTTGCCATTCCCCAGCAAAACCTTACTCAGACCATCACATTTAATCTAATAGATGATTTATTAACTTGCCATTTAATTCATCTGAGTAAAAGATTTAAATGAGATCATTGATTTGAGAGCTGGCAGGAACCTTTCCAAATCATTTAGTTCTGCTCCCTTGTTTTACAGATGGAGAAACTGAGACCAAGAGAAATTAAGTGGCATGCCCAAAGTTACATATCAAATTGTTGCCAGGAAAACCAGTTCCCCCAACCCAGTCTTCTTTTCAAAACATCATGTCAAAGACACTGGTTACTGTTTATAAGAAACAGTAATTGTTTATAATTTATTTATGTAAACCAGTTTGTTTTCAGGCCCCAATTTACTTAGAATTATTAGAGTACAAATAATTTAGCTTGCAAAAACAAGCATATTTAAAGGTCAGAATATGTAAAGGTTAAATGTTAGAGACCCAGAAATGATAAGTATAGCCTATAAGCCTAAACTTAAACTTACAGGCTCCTGAGTGCATGGACCCTGTTTACTTCTATGTTTTTATAAAAGAAAATGTTTAGGGTTAAAGTACTTACAGAATGTTGTTGCATGACTTATTAAATTCCATAGAGGGTGGGAATTTGAGAGAATTTTACACGTGACTGGCACCAATATTTCCCACACTGGAAACACATTATTTGTATTACTTTTCAGTTAATATTCTTAATAAGAAAAAAATCTGTTTATCTGAGATTAGACGTTCCTGGAAGCGGATATCTGTCTAATCATGAAAGTCCTAAGCATCTTAGGAGAGTGGCAATTATAGTAGTTTAGATTTGCTTGTAAGATAACACTGCATCAGAGGAAAAAAGTATAAAATGCAAAGGCAATTGGAGAGGTTGTCAGGAAATTAATGTTATCTGAAGCATGTTTTTATTATTGCTGCCAATAGGCAGATGAAATGTAAGAATGGCCAAGAAAAGCAAAATGTCCTAAACACCTGCCATTTATAGCAACTAATACAGTAAGAAAGCAAGCATTTCCTTAAATATGGAGTCCAGCCCTCACTATGCCAGGAATACCTGATTTTCTTTTTATGAATTTTCTGATCAGTTCCTTCTTTGACCACAGTTATGTCGAGAGTTAATTTTGGAAGACTCGATGCTGGTGGGTTCCAAACTCTTTTCATATCGTGTATATAGGAAATGATAATATTTGTATGGTACATACATTTCTAGAAAACTGTCTCATAATAGACTGAGGAAACCTCGTTGTTGAAAGAAACAACAGAAAAGCAGTAACAATTATTGAGCATCTCTTGTATGAGAGGAATATGAGACCTTCTCCTGGAAAGTGATAAAGATAGGTATTAGTATTCTTTTTCTATAAAATTAATGAATGATCAGGAAGTACAGCTAAGAAGTAGTAGAACCAGAATTCACATCCAGGTCTTCAGAATCCAAGTCAGGACTATAAACTCAAATGCCTTTAAGAGACAAGAATGTAAAATGAAACTGAAATTTATGTGTTGTAAATCTTTGCTCGTCACTATTGTATTGTATTGAATGTCCAAGTCCTTGCCCTTCAAAGATCTGACAGAATTGAATGTTACCCAGTTTTTGAAATATCTCACTTCATTTGAGGTTATGCTATGGCATTAAGAAATATAATTACCCTAGAACTTTTGGTGGCTCAGAGTAAGTATTGTTAAGGTTTTGTTAGTATTTCAGATATTAAAATGACAGGGAAAAACTTGTGAAATGAAATCTATCTTATGTCTGTAGCACTTTCACGTACACATCAGTGTGAAGTAGGTCTTTATAAGATTGATTTTTTTTTGGCATTTAAGGAAAACAAGTAACTTACTAAAGTCTGAAATGGGTAAGGAAACAGAGAAGCCTACTGGTGTTCTGAACTCTTTGCTGAAGGCAGCTGCCGTCCCAGCACTCACTAATTTACGGGAGAGTGAGTGTTCACTGCTTTTGAGCTTCAAATTATTCAGAAGCAGCATTCAAGGCCAGACCAGAATTAATGTGTAAGTGACCTTTCTCAGCACTGGGACAGAGGAAAACATCACTTATCATTGGAAGGGGTAGATTTTCAGATGTCATGAACCTCTCTTACTTCTATTTGAGTTAAATGGTAGAAGGGTTTCCTTTTCATAGATGTTCATTCTCATTAGAGAATGAATGGGTGATATATAGTTCCATCTAATTCTGGATTCTTGCTATTCATTTGTATGATGTTTAATGCAAAGCAAGAGGGAAGAAAACGATGTGTCCATTTAACAAAGGACCTTTCAGTGCATATTAAATTTACCATTAGAGGTAAAAATACATTGTTTTTTAAGTGCTTGATCTTTGTGAGATCTTCACTTAACAGAATGAATTCATAGTCAATTCCATGTAATTTGGATATTTGGGAATTATTTAGAACATCTGTTTTCTCTAAGTACTGGTGTCTCATAGGACACTAAAACATTTTACTTTCTCATATAAATTTGTGCTTATGCTAAAGTAGAACTTCTACTGAGTTTCAAAAAAGATATGGTTTTATGATACTAAGTTTAAAATTTTTGTGTTCATTTTTCTGATTTTAGTGACAGACTTTTAAAATTTTAATTAAAAAAATCTATGCTCAGAAACATAAGTATGCTCAGAAGTCATTCTTTAAAAATAAGCAAAGAAAGTGAATCTAAAAGAAGGGGGAGGTAGGGTAATATCTTACATTTTTCAAATGAAATTAAAGGTAATTTATTGGTAAGATTAATGTTGCATTCCCGTGTATAAATCAAATACCTAGGTGAGCCCTGCATTCTACGTAATGAGGGCTATAGAATAGATTTTACTTTTTGAACAGCCTTTATAAATTAAAAAAAAAATGCAGTAATGATTAGAAAAAGCCTATTCTAACATTTCCACAGACAGCTTGGGATACACTGCTAGTAAGAATAATGCTATGACCTCTATGGACACCATGATGCGTTGGTAACTAAAAACCAACACTGATGCTGCTGTTTTATTGACATATGTAATATTTAGAATGAAAAATAGGTTTTGAATGACCTTAACTATCAGTAGTATTGAATTTATTTTGATATTTGTGAGACAAGACTCTTCATTTAAAGTAAATTAGGGAAATTCTGTGTAATCAAATGCCCATTGAAGAGCATTCAGATTGCTGTATAAAGTATATTCTACATAGATAGTAAGTTGAAGATAAGAAAAATTTGCATGGAACTATTATGTGGTATTCTGGAGTGATATATTATACTGTGTATTCTAGTGTCAGCTGTCTAGTTTTACTTCCTTCCTCTACATGCTGTGTGACTTTCAGTAAGTTACTTACTGTCTCAAGTCTCAGTATCCTTGTCATTATACAGGGGATAATGAGGAAACCTACTTTTTAGGGGTGGGAGTGGAATGAGATGGTGAATGTAAATGCTTAGTACAATTTCTGGCATAAATGTTACGTCACTTATTATTTTTGTTAGTGTTGTTTTTACCAGAGAGTAAGGGCACAGGTTGACTCACTCAGGACCAGATTTTAGTTTCCTGTGTTGAATTTATTTGATTTGGAAAGGAACATAAATATTTAAGTAAGACCACTCTTATTAGTCTGACACTCCCTTTTCCTAAGTATGATATCTGAAGGAAATTGTGCAATATATTGCCTCTCTGCAGCTGACAGAGGCGAGGCACTGCCAAGATGCCCTGTCCTGGGTATGGAGAAAGCTGGCCTCATGACTTTGACCCCATGTGAGTGGCACAGTTGCCACTCTTGCCCAACCGCCCAATCATTTCTGCAGAATTGTACAGAGGTCCTGTACTTGCTGAAAAATGTGCTTGTATGGAAAGGCCTTGTGGCATTGAATTACTACCAGCTGTTTCTTAGTCAATGTGAAAAGACAAAGAAAAAACGAAGTGGTGTTAGAAAATGGAAGTGTAGTTTTAAAAAATCTGTGGTAAAATTTTTGTTTATGACTCATTCCCCTCCCTCTACCATGTGGCGTATGAGAGGAGAATGGCTTCCACACTCATTATTTCAAATTTACCAATTCACAGCTGCATATAATAAAAATATTTAGAGCTTTTAAAGAATACTTTCTCTGTTAACTAATGTCTGTCCCCCCCAAATGGAGTTTGTGGTACAAATCCTAATGGTTCTTTGTTATTTACCTAATATATATTTTAATAGGTATTTAAAAAAATATTTCTTCCCACAAGGATATCTGTTCCTAGGCATAAAGAATGCCATTTTAAGAGAAATTGACATAATAAATATTAGTTGTTTGAAAAATTGTGAAAACTCTGACTTTTTCAAAATAAGCTATTGTCTTCAGCAGTCTTGGTTATAATAAAGGATGCTAAAATAATCTTCAGCTTTTTAGGAAGAGGAGAATCTACGTGCAACATAATAAATGAGCAAATAATTAAGAAACTTTAAAGTGCACGGGTAGCAATATTAGAGGAAGAAGTTGCTATAATTTGAAAAGCTTTGGCAGGAAAACGTTCACTAAAGTGTGGAAGTCTAAGAAATATTTGATGACAGAGTTCTGGCAGGAGTGGGTTTTTCCTACCTTCCAACATGAAGAGTCTCTAACAGTTTAATGAGCAAGTATAAAAATGATAAATGTTAACATTATTATATAAACCATGGGAGAGACTGCTGTCTCCAGTATGAAATTGAGGAGTTCTAAATCGTATCCCATTAGTGGAAGAGAAGAAGGGAAGAATATGTTATGAGCTTTCAACTACATTGGCCCCATGTTGCAGACATCTAATTCCCCACGGCACTGCCTTTCCACGAGGGCAGGACTGTTTGCGTTGTGTTTAGTAACCCATGCACCCAGTGTCTGGCCTAGAACTCCCCAGCAAATGTGTTGAATGAGTGACTATATTTATCAGAATGACTGATTTAAAAACTAAAGTGTTTAGGGTTCATAATCTGTCTTCTCTGTATGTTTCTTTGGTTATGAGAGGTAGAGTGCTGGTCAGGAAAGAACACAAGATGGACGCTTAGAAATCAGTTCCTGGCTCTGCCCCTAACTAGTTTTGTGACCTTGATGAAGTCACTTTCTTTTTCTGGGCTTCACTCTGCTTTCTGGAAAACAATGGTCTAGAATTGCAACTGAGGACACTTTTAGCCTTCAGAATTTATTCCTTTATTTATTTTTTTCTCCAGCTTTATTAAGATGTAATTGGCATAAAACATTATGTAATTTTAAAGTGTACAACATGTTGATTTGATACATTTATATATTGCAAAATGATTACTACCACCCAAGGGAGGTTTTTTTTTTTTTTTTTTTTTTTTTTTTTGGTGGTACGCGGGCCTCTCACTGTTGTGGCCTCTCCCGTTGCGGGGCACAGGCTCCGGACGCGCAGGCTCAGCGGCCATGGCCCACGGGCCCAGCCGCTCCTGGGCATGTGGGATCCTCCCGGACCGGGGCGCGAACCCGCGTCCCCTGCATCGGCAGGCAGACTCCCAACCACTGCGCCACCAGGGAAGCCCCCCAAGGGAGGTTTTTAAGTGAGGGAATAGCAGGATCCAATTTATGGTTTAGGACATGTTTGACTGTACTCAACCCCAACCTAGGCCTTATAAAAGAGGATAGGGTTAACCTGCTGTATTGTCCCAGACACTACATACTGTCCATACTGCTGGGACAAAATAATTATTCCTTGCTGTCAGTGTTGCCCCCTGTACTACTTAAACCTGCACTTCACTTCCTTGTATTATCAGATGAGTATCTCCTCAATTACACTACAGGTTTATCTGAGGGTAGGAATCTTGCCTTTATCAACTTTGAATGGTGGGTGCCTGTAGTGTTTTATACCTGACAAAATGTTCACTAACAACAAAAAAGTACCTTTTAGTCATAACTAAGTTTTTCCAGGAGCATCTGACCAGTGTAGCTGCTAAAGGGTATTTGTTTCTAATTTATCAGGATGTGTATACATGAGTTCATGTTGATAAGTGGTCTATTCTCCTCTCAATGTGTTATCAGAAAGGAAGCACTAGGCCTCTGGTTCTTTTTTTTTGTTCCAGGCATCACAGAATATCCTACAGGGTCTATCCAGTCTGCAAAGTTTGTCTCTTAGTGCTCTTTACAAATTTTAATTAGATCCCTGTAGAGGAGCATGCAGGCTTTAGTTTACCAGAGCTTCACTACTTCCCTTTGCTTCTACCCAGCCCACCTGACTGATTTACATAACCTGCCTGGTTCCTGTAGGCCCTTGTGTTTGAACCCTGTCTAGACAGATGGGGTGGGCATTCAGTTACTTACATATCTAAAATAAAAGCAATGTCTGTTGGCCTCGGGGGAGACCCTGTTGAATCTATTTATTTTCTTAAAAATAGAAGTAGAAAACTAAATAAGGATTAAAGTAGTAGAGATTTGTGACTCTACTTTTTTTTTGTTTAAGTATTAGGTCTGAGACTATATCACAGGCCAAAGACAGATGTTAGGGGAAAGACAATAAGCTGCCATCAGAGTTCATAATATAAGAGTGTGGGCCCAAAACAGAAAGATGGGAGTTATTCTGCCGAATGAGAACTAGGTACCTGGGGGCAAAACACTGTTCGACAAAAGAAGTTGATTATTTTATTCAGCAAACCAATCCATTTCAGTAAAGGTCATGCTGCTGGGCAGAAAGGAATGTGCTATATTATTTTCAACATCTTCAAAATGTTGCTCTCCACAACAAAGAAGGCTCTTTCCTCATCTTAACTTTAGAGCTTCCCTGATTAACCCCATTAAAGGCAAGTCATACATAAATTTAGACATTTTAAGCCATTTATGGTTTCAATCTGTACAACTTCTTGGGTTCACATGTAATGGTTGCAGTGTAGAGAATATGTATTTTTGTTTGTTATGTATTTACCTCTTTCAAATTTAAAAGAATAGCATTCAGTTCTATCTATGGCTTTAGTGAATGTCTAGGCCTACTAGTCATGATTTTACAGATTTTGATTGTACTTATTCCTTGTTTTTGGCTTTCTGGGCTATATAAAGTACTTCATCCTGTAGTTGTCGCAGGTGTATTTAAAGAATTATTTTGTATTATAGATTTTGGAATTCTTGCTGTTTATTTTTAATTCCTTTTAGTCAATATAGTTGGTAATGTAATGTATAACTGAGCTGTGAACTTCATTTAATGTTGGTTTGACTATTTTTCTTACTTAGTCTTCCCATTTTTTTTTTCATGCTGGTACGTTAGTAAGAAGGCAGTTCAAATTTAGAAAAACCTGCATTTTAATTCTTTTTCTAAAAATTTTTAACCATCAAATCTTCAGCTTATTACTTAACTTTAAAAAATTACAGTGTACTCATCTGTAAACTTGGGATAATATACATAGTAGATACTGTTATTTACATAATAAATATACCCAATATGCCTGCTATACATAATAGATACTGTAAGTGAGAATCAAATGATAACTGATTTGTGAAAGAAACTGGAAATTTTGAAGTACTAAATAAGTTAAAATTTTTATTTCTTTCTTATTGTAGCTATTAGAAAAGAAATCCCCCAGGTTTTATTTATTTATTTTGAAAAATAATGTCTGGACATTCAGCAACTGTTTTTTGAGGGTTTCTGGCTCCCTGTGGGCAGGGTTTATAACATATGCATTATATTTCCTCAAACTTTACGAGAGCCAGTGACCTGATTTCAGTTTCTGACTTTGCCATAGAATGGATGTGTAATTTTGGGAAAATAAGTCATTTAACTTCTTGAGTCTCAAGTTCTACACTTTGCAGATGATAATATAGGCCTGACTAAGTTATATGAGATAGAGTGATGCATGTGAATCTTAGAATAGCACATGGATTAAAGTACTCCAGAAGGGGGTTGATATTGCTTTCTCTTGATGAATATAGGTAACGTATAAAGTACCTAGCATATGGCAGGATCCAGGTAGACACACATCAGTATTAATTCTGTTTCCCCTTCTTGTTAAGTTATGGCATTTTTTTTTTTTTTACTCTAAATACCATTTTTTTTGGTCAAAATTTCAGTTACTTAGATAAGAGTCAACGTCTTAGCATAGACTTTGACTAAAATCCAAAATCTAAAATCACAGGGATAGAGTGGAAAGAATGTTTGAATAGAGAGTCTCAAGATCTTAATTCCAGTCCCAGAGCCACACCTTACCAGCTGTGTTGTTCAGAACAATTTACTTAACCTTCCTGAAATCCACCTCTCATTTATAAAAATAGGATAATAATATTTATTCTATGTACCAGTAAAGACTGTTGTGAGGATCAAATAAATGAATACATGTCAAAATATATCATAAGCTCCGTTGCACTATAAAAGTAAATGATGCTCTTGTTCCTATTAGGCAAAGAATGCAAATATTAGGAGGGGACACTTCAGGAGAAGATAGATAGACCCTCAGATAGACCCTGAGGAAGAAGCAGTAATGGCCTAATCCCGTGAGGGAAGCCAGCCACGAATTTATACCTGCTGAGTAAATTATCAGTTGTAAGGTTTTGTGACTCTTACCTTAAATTGTTGAGCAGTCAACAATTTCCAAGCGGCTGGTCGGGAAATTAAAGGAACGGATTAAAGTAAAATTGGGTAATATTTCCCATGAACGTTTATACTTGAAATTTTTCAACTGCGACACAGCTGATCCTTTCATTTTTTTTAACTGTTGTATCTGGGTTTGGCTGCCTGTAGTTATGGAATGAATCATGTTTACATTCTGAAATGATGGTCTCTTTCATCTGCCTTTTCTCTTGCCCCACAACATGCAGCTAACATCTAAAAGTACTTTTTTCTGAAGGGAATTTTCTCCTCAGATCAAAACTCTGGAGTTTGAGTAACGATAATTAATGAGCTAGTAACAAATTGAATTTTAGCTTTTCTAGGACTATTGAAATATTTCTTATAGTATTTCTGGTAGTGTTCGGAAGTGAAAATAAGAAATGTGACATCAAATTGCAAAAAATCTTAGGAGACATTGCAGTGGTGTTTCGAAGGGAAAAAAGAAACACTTCATGAGTAAGAAATGGTTTTGGAGTCCATATAAAAAAGGAACAGATATGAGCATGTACAGTATCAAAGTCTGATTTATACCACGGGTTTTGGTATGTTTTGCATACAGACATGCCAACTCTTAATTCACATTGAACAAAACTCCTTTAATAATAAAGTCTTATGTGGCCACTATTTAGTGCATTAAGTGTGTTGCTGTTCTGTGTCTGTTCATGATGATAAAAGAAAAATATTTCAGACTCCAGCAGATTGTGTCTGTCTAGACTGGTTTCAAAAAAGATATTGCATTATTTGATAATAGAAGTTGTAATATCTCAGCTTAGAGGCAGCTCCTTTTAAAATATAGATCTATTTGGACTGAGTCTTGAAGCCAAAAAGGTATCACTTCTGCTGCATCAAAAACTGGGTGTTTATTGACATTTCTGAGAGGTGTTTTGTTTTGTGTTTATCAGGTGAAAATATTTGTTTCCCTGAACTTATTTCATGTCAGCCAGCCGACTATCTTCCCCTTCACCTGTTCAGAGTACATTTACTGAACACCTTATACAAATGATG
Source organism: Physeter macrocephalus (assembly GCF_002837175.3). Lineage (NCBI taxonomy): Eukaryota > Metazoa > Chordata > Mammalia > Artiodactyla > Physeteridae > Physeter > Physeter macrocephalus. The sequence continues at coordinate 44,134,656 of NC_041220.1, read as the reverse complement.
TAATAGGAGAGATTGTTGAGAGTGTGGTCAAGGAAAGCATCTTTAAACAGATGACATTTAAGTTCAGGCCTAAAACGTTAGAGCTGGTCCTTCATCTCTATAAGGCTGGACTTAACGATATCTAAGGTCACATCTGTGATTCTGTGTGTGTGTAATAGAATAATCTCCTATGACTGGCTTTACCATGTCTCTTCATGGCTTTATATTCCAGTTTGAGAACTTAACAGGTTTCTACTGCTGGGTTTTTTTTGTGTGTGTTTCCCTTTACATCTATTTATTTTATTTTAGTCCATCTCCCCTCCCCCACAGCTGTCCTTGCCTTGTGACAGAAACACTTGGCCTTAGGAGAGTAATGTCAAATGTGTTTTTCTTATATTGGTTCTGTTAATAAATGTGTGATTATGGCTAAATCACTTAACCTCTTTGGGACAAAGTTTCCTCATCTGGAAAATGAGGATAATTATGTGTTGTAACTGCTTCAGAGTGTTAGAAGGTTATTAATATTTCAGTATTAAATGTGCATGTGAAGGACTCTGACAAGTACAAAATATGTGGGGAATATAATGTGTTTTGGTACCTTCACCCCCGGAGAGGCTGACATTGTAAAAGAAGATTTAACCCGTTTGATTTATTGCTCTCTAAAATACATTTAAAGTACTTTTTAAGAAAAAGGATAAATTAATGGAAGTAAAGTAGGTTTCTGTATAAGGTGCTCTTTGTATGCTGCCCTTAAATATACCATGTCACTTTGGGAGACATTAATAAGGATTACATATTGGGTGATGTTAAATTAAAATCCCCTCTCCAAAGTATAGCTTCTGATAATCAGATTATTTTTCCTGAGAAGATTATTTCACAGTAGATAGGCTTTCTAAATTACAGAGTTGTTTTTGTTTAATGATTAAAAAGTTATCATATACTTTTTTAAAAAGGAAATAGACAAACACAGAGGTCCATGAAAAGATATATATTTTGATAGCAACATATCAGAATCAATTTATTTGTCTAACAAAAAGTTTCATTAAATATGTTATGAGAGATCCACTTAGTGGAATCTTAGTGGAATGCTTTGCAACAATTCAAACTGTTGATGCAAAATTTACACCTATTGACCCAGAAAATAGCTGTAACATTTTATTGAATAAGAAAGACATAGAAGCAACCTAAGTGTCGACTGACAGATGAGTGGATAAAGAAGATGTGGTACATATATACTATGGAATATTACTCAGCTATAAAAAAGAATGAAATAATGCCATATGCAGCAACATGGATGGACTTAGAGATTGTTATACTAAGTGAAGTAAGCCAAAGACAAATATCACATGATATTGTTTATATGTGGACTCTAAAAAATGATACAAATGAACTTATTTACAAAACAGAAATGGACTCACAGACTTAGAAAACAAATTTTTGATTACCAAAGGAAAAAGGTCGGGGGGGAAATTAGGAGTTTGGGATTAAAATATACAAACTACTATATATAAAACAGATAACCAACAGGGACCTACTGTATAGCAAAGGGAACTATACTCAGTATCTTCTATTAATCTAAAGTGGAAGAGAATGTAAAAAAAAAGAATACATATATTTATATATATATGTATAATTGTATCACTTTGCTGTACACCTGAAACTAACACAACATTGTAAATCAACTATATTTCAATAAAAGTTTTTAAAAAATAAATTGAAAAAAAAATTTAAAAAAGAAAGATGAGTCACATAATATGACCTACTTTTGTAATAAAGCATATTGATATATATGATAATATAGAAAGTTTTGGAATATTGTATATCAAATATTATTTTAATTAAGGCTTCTAGTAATTTCTGATATTTTTCATTTTTATATATGCCTTTATATATGTCTAGATTTTTGAACGTTAGCAAGTACTATTTTATTATCAGACAAAACAATAAAGCTATTTTCAGTTTTTTGAAGAAAAGTTGGGACTGTTTGAATTATATTTCCTAAATGGGGGTGTATTCCAAAGACCAGTAAAATTATGATATTCTAAACCATATTTTTGCTATATTTATTGCTGCAATTATATTTAAGCTTTTCACATATAAACCTCCTTTTGTTATGAATCTGGCAGTATTTCTCTGACCTAACCTTTTGGCACCTCAAGAATAGTATCCCTTGCACATAAAATTGTATTCTAATGAGGAGGTAAATATATATATTTTTAAATTTATTTATTCATTTATTTTTATTTTTGGCTGCATTGGGTCTTCGTTGGTGCATGCGGGCTTTTTCTTTAGTTGCGGCGAGTGGGGGCCACTCTTCATTGTAGCGCGTGGGCTTCTCATTGCTGTGGCTTCTCCCGTTGCAGAGCATGGGCTCCAGGTACACGGGCCTCAGCAGTTGTGGCACACAGGCTCAGTAGTTGTGGCCTGCGGGCTCTAGAGCACAGGCTCAGTAGTTGTGGCACATGGGCTTAGTTGCTCCACGGCATGTGGGATCTTCCCGGACCAGGGCCCGAACCTGTGTCCCCTGCATTGGCAGGCGGATTCTTAACTACTGTGCCACCAGGGAAGCCCGAGGAGGTAAATATTTTAAGAGGACTTACATACTTGGAGGTAGTTATATTTTTTTTGCAATAAGAAATTGTTAATCCTTAAGAATACCTATAGGGACTTGATTCTTGGATGAAGCATTAAGTTACGAACAAAGTGTGGAAAAGAAGGCAGGATTTAGACTTTAGAATCTTCCGACTGAAGCACTCCTTCCCTTTGATTCCTTAGAGATGCCTTAAGGCCAAGGAAGCAAAGGCAGGAGAGAATAGGGTGAAGTAAATCTGTAGAATTTCATTTTTAGATCTGGGCATGTTGGTTGACCTTGACTGAGCATTGGTTGTTTGTCTGGTTACAGTCTTCTTGTACAGCATTCCATTTCTTTTAACTGACAAAAATGTAACATTGATTTGGGAAAAGCATTTTTAATAAGAAGTGTTAGGTTAGGAAAGAAGGTATTTTTCAAGGTTTAGAAAATCTTTTCAGTTTGTTGTTGTCAATACCATCTTTCTAGAGTCACCAAGGTGAATGTGTCCTCTAAACTGCCCATTTTGTGTCTCTGTGCTAGTAGATTACTTGGTCCTTAGTGTCTGGGTCTTCTAACTCTGGGAACTACATCCAACCTATTTTTCATTTTACTATCTAGACTTTAAGAAGGGTGAGACAGCTGCTTTTGCTTGCCTTCCAAATATGGAGCATTACAATAGAATAAAATGTAATAAAATAAAAAATAACTTCAACCTCCTTTTATCGTTCATTGAGATGAAGCTTGGGATAAATTTGCATATCTTGAAGTTCTAAGTAGCAGGCTTCAGGAGTAGTCTGTAAAGAATGCCATTTATATGCCTTCATTCTTTCTTTTAAGTACTGGCAACTGATAATCAAAATTTTCAGTTAAAGAGGATTAAAATAAGTAAGTCTCATAATTTTAAAGACTGTGTTTAACAGCTACTTTCACAAGATTGAATGCAGGACTGTATAATGAGGTTTTTCAATCACATTTAAAATCCACATTTGGTTATTAAATTGGTAATCATTTTAATATTCATATAAGATAATTCTGTGTGAGGGATTTTTGCACATGTCGTAGTGTAGCATAGTGGAAAGTTGGTTTGGGGAGTGAGGAAGTTAGATTCATAAGGCTTTTAAATTCATAACATTTTATGAGTTGTTTTGAGTAATTTTTTGGATGATTTGTGGCTTCATTAAAGAGGTCCCCACACCTTTTGTATTTAACATAATAGATCCTTTTTTAATTCCTATATTTATACATCTTTTATCTTATTTATCTCACACTGCCTAGAATTGTTTATTGAGGGTGAATATTGGTAATAGATTTTATATAAATAGCATTGATAAAAGTAAAATCTGAATTCCACAGTAATTGAGATTCGATTTTGCTCTTTAGACTCACAATTTAAATTTAATGAGTAGCTGGAACCTGTTGCCCTGAGTTTGACAACCAGTAGTTATTTCATTCATTCATAATTACCTGGCAGACCCAAAGTTTTTGTTATCCATTGAAAGCCTTAGAGTGTGAAGGACTTCCTCTTAATATGAAACATACATTTTCATTACGGAGATAAAGTCTGTTTTGTTTAATCACGCTCCAGCTACTTTTCATAGTGGAGATCAAGACTTTTTGCTGTTGTTGTTTAATCATGGTCCAGCTACTTTAAAAAATCTACACTGTTCTTTCTTTGTAATGTGTTCTCATGCCAAAGAGAATCATAATAGAAGGTTGCATTTAGCTTTGTAGCCAGTCACACTTTGTAAAGGTCTTCAATAAGCCCAACAATAATTCTATCACTTACTGCCTAATATAATTTGGAAAAATAAAAGTGTTCCTCTCTGTTTCCTTTGTGTTTATGTTTTCTTTGCAAGTGACAAATGTATAACTTGGCTATATCGGAATTGATCCACCTTCCTACTTTTAATAACTATAGCTACCACTGGCTTGATGGCTAAAATTTAGCTGCCCCAGAAATTGCCCATTAACAACTGAGATTTTTTTCAGGAATCCCTTTTCAGTGGTGCTTATGAACAGGACCTTCAGGTTCTTCAATTCCAGCTTTTTCTTTTTTTACTCTTTCTTTTTCTTTCTCTCTCTTTTTTTCCTTTTGCAGCAGCTGCCTCAGGTGCTGATGACCTCAGTGAGACCTGCCCTTGTCTATTCCTTCAGCTCTGCATGTCATATATTGTTACCTCGTGCCTAGGAAATCAGAGACACTCTCCCTATTTGCAACTAACCTTCAGAGATGGGACAGACTCTTCAATCAGTTCTCCAAAGTACATAGAGATCAGACTCCAATGGTTCAGACTTTACTGGTAAAGTTCAAGGATGACAAAATAAAAATAACACATGGTAATTTACAAATGTTGTTAAAGAAATCTCGTATCTCAAAGGCTGAGGTTTATCCTCAGGGTCTTCTAGCTCCTAACCTGCTTCAAAACCCTGGGCAGCTTACACTCAAATGGAGTACTTTGAGCACCTACCTCACTGCCTCTACATTCTAGTGCAAATTTGAGAGGGCCATGCCCAGAGTCCTTAATCTCCCCTGATGTTAAAATGATTCACAGTGCTAAGGTCCATACTGCAGAGCATCCCCCTCCATTTACTCTTACAATTATGTAACTATACCTGCTGCATCCACAATTACAAGTTTGTGGTCCTGTTCCCAGTATGTAATCGAACCCAGTACATTCTGTACTGTTTATCCTTGATAACATATCCTGCCCATTTCAGTGTCTTTCCATGCCTCTTAATTTATGTGAAGTGACACTTAATGACGGTCTTTAAGTCCAGACCTCCTGCAAACACGACTCAAACAAGCAATAATTTTCAGTCACAGAGCTTTCTTCAGAAGTAACAAAACACCGTAACACTGTAACACATTTATAGAATATTAACTCATTTAAAAGGGATAACCAGTTTTCTTAACCAGAGTCCACTGACTCCCCTTCTGAAATATCTGTCTCAGGTGATTCTACTGCTTTTAGGTCTCCCACGAGAAAGAATGGGCAGTTGTTTGCTTTATATTAACCTAATCCTGCACCCATACATACAGAAAAAGTGTATGACAAATATAAATAAAAGCTCAGTGCCTACTCTTTACCAAGGCATCTCACCGCATGTCATTTATAAGCTGCATATGAATGATGAATCCAGAGATATATCTTTCCTCTTCTAAGAGTATGCAGCATTTTTATTTATTAATCAGTATTTTTGGCTACCAAAGAAATTGGAGTTTCTTATTTATAAAAATATTTTTGTTGAATCAATATGGAAATTTTAGAAGTCCATAACTAATTGCTCTTAAATAACTTTGTCTAGTTGTGAAAATAATTGGAGGGGCATATCCAAAATTTTAGCATTGAGGTATTTATCATATTGTACAATGGAAGAATTCTCATTGAAAGAATGTGTGTTTTCCTTAAAATACCTAAACAAATAGTGAAATTGCATCACATTGGGGTGAGTGGGAAATCAAACTGGAAAATATATCAGCATATGTGAGTTGACAAAGATACTGTTCATGCTTCCTTTCCTTTCTTTCTTTCCTACCTTCCCCTATCCCTTCCTCCTTTCTCCTTCAGGTTATCCTTCTTAGTCCTCTTTACTTTTTGGTGTTATTTTAACAACCACTTTGTTTAATCTTTCCATGATACCTTAATGATCTTAAGGTTCAAAAATATGTATTTGTGAGATGGTTGGCTACAGGTAGATGGGCATGTTTTCTGGCAGTGAAAGAGAAACAACTTAATCTGTAGAGAAAGAAAGAAATATGACCCCGGCTTTATTTAGTATAATGCTTCAGCCAGCCAGAATACCGCACATTAAAAGACCACATCTCTAGATGCTAATTACAACAGAAGGGTTTACCACCTGCACTAATTAAATCAACCTTAAAAAAAATTATGCGTTTATCTTACTTAGTAACAATACAGAATATTATCAACAAATGGAAGAGCAGATATATATATAGTTTTAGTTCTCATCCCTGGGATACTGCTGAGTTTTAAGTTATATATACAATGAGGGGTATATTTCTTATAATTTTCGTTGGTGGCTAGAAATAGTTAAGTAATTTTCCTGGTGTTAATCTTGACAAAATATATTTTCTAAAATGTAAAATATTTATCAGTACTTTTTTTCAGTTTCCCTGACCGTGCACGTAGGTTACCGAAGAATCCATTGATTTGATCCTCATGTTGTCCCCTCATGGATCAGCATTGTCCCACAGTCACACTTTGCAAATCCCATTGTTTTCAGTGTCTTGCTCAGTGCTCTTCTGTGGCACTTTTTGAACTGTGCTCCAGGGCCGGTGAAGCAGGACAGTCACTCGTTGTTGTAAACAAAGGAAAATGTGTTTTCTAACCTCACTTTTTTTTTTTTTTTTTTTTTTGGCGGTACGCGGGCCTCTCACCGTTGTGGCCTCTCCCGTTGCGGAGCACAGGCTCCGGACGCGCAGGCTCAGAGGCCATGGCTCACGGGCCCAGCAGCTCCGCAGCATGTGGGATCCTCCCGGACCGGGGTACGAACCCGTGTCCCCTGCATCGGCAGGCAGACTCTCAACCACTGCGCCACCAGGGAAGACCTACCCAAACTTTTAACCTATTCTTGCTTTAGTTAGAGGTTTAAAGTGATCCAATTTGGAGACTGGCATTATACTAGAAATTGTTATAGGTTTTGTGAAATGCTTTGTCCTTTTGGTGCTCTTCCTACATTCCAAAGAACTTGAATTCATTAATATAGTACCATTAAGAACAGAGATGGGGCTATTCCCTGTTAGGAAATTAAAAACAATCATTTCCTTTTACTTGACAGCTTTGACTTGGGCTTCTGCTTTACCTTTCCTTATCTTTTTTCTTTTTTTCTTCCAGCTCGTGTGTAGGAGAACTAGAGAAAAGTGTTTAATTCCCTCAGAATCCTTTAAAAAAATGAAACAAGATCTTAAATATATTAAAATACTTTGATTTATTCTGCTGTAAAATTAATCCTCTTTGTGGTCAACTATTTCACAGCATGTGAAATATATATATATATATATATATATATATGGGGTTTAGAGAAAAGTGTTTAATTCCCTCAGAATCCTTTAAAAAAATGAAACAAGATCTTAAATATATTAAAATACTTTGATTTATTCTGCTGTAAAATTAATCCTCTTTGTGGTCAACTATTTCACAGCATGTGAAATATATATATATATATATATATATATATATATATGGGGTTATATAGTGTGTTTTTAAAAATTATTTTAAACTTGATTTATATTTTTGGCTCAAATATGTGAACCCACAGAATATTTCACATGGATTGCAGTGCCAAATTCATGTCATCCCCTGGAACAAAACAATGAAGTTTGTTTTTTGATTGGAGTATGAAGTCACTTGTTTAGTTTTTTTTTTCAACAATTAAGATTTTCACTTTTTCATGAAAGCCAGGTGGCCTTGGCAATGCAACTTTAAAAGAATGTTTGATTTTTGACAATCATTTTTTCTTTGGAAGTAAAATTTAAAAGCGAACAAAGCAATGAAGTTTGTTTTTTGATTGGAGTATGGGAGTCACTTGTTTAGTTTTTTTTTCAACAATTTAGATTTTCACTTTGTCATGAAAGCCAGGTGGCCTTGGCAATGACATTTTAAAAGAATGTTTTATTTTTGACAGTCATCTTTTTTTTTGGAAGTAAAATTTAAAAGTTTTTTCTAGAATATTGTAGAGCATTTGAGATGGTGACAGAGATCATTAAATGAGAGAAGCTAAATTCAGTCTGACAGTTTAAGATGGTATCTGTATAACTAAGGCAAATTGGTGAGTTATATATATATAATTACCCAGTGAATTGGGAAACTATGCAAATAGTTAAATATAATAATTCAGTCCAACATGAATTTTTTCCTCTTTTGTATACCAGGATAAACCTTGTGGATGGTTATAAATTCTTATGTAAATTCATCATATTCATTGTATTTTTTTTAGCAGTATGTTCTTTCTAGAAGTCCTAATTTGAATAAGGTGAGAAAAGGGGGAAAACAACTCCAAAATTCAGCACACACCCTCTCTCTCTCTCTCTCTCTTTTCCTCTCTCTCTTTCTAGATGTATAATGTTGGGAATAATATTTCTTTCAAAGTTATAAAGTACATAATTTTTTAAAAATGCAGTCACTAGTTTTATGCACATTTCCTTTTTTCAAATTTTATCCTCTTATTTTTGGTAAACAGGATGTCTGTATTCTTTAGTAATTACAAAGGTCAAAGGCCTCCCTCAATTTACAAGAAGAAAAGCAATGTCCAGCTTTACTTTCACTGAATCATGTTTAATGATTGAGCATCACCAACAAATATGGTGCTCTCTATAGTAAGGATTTTACATAGGTAGAAGAGACCATGTTCTCAGTACTTGAGTAGAAAATACCATTTAACACACCAAGGTAGAAATAGTCCAAGCACAAAATACTTGTAGATGTTGTAGCCATACTGTAGAAGTGTAGTCATGTAGAAGTTACACTTTGATAACCATTTTCCCCCTTAAACATCTCAGGATTTTAACAATAGACAGTTACTAACACAGTCTTCTTCTATGCTGTGGTCTTGCACTAAGAGTGTAAATATGTGTGTTGTTAAGGTGACACATCCTGTTCCAATATGTTGACATTTTCATCTTAATGCATTATACCTGTCTGGTGAGGATAACTTTAATGCGCTCTTGAAACAGTAAAAAAAATTTTTACCTGGAAAGTAAAAATGCCCACTCTAAGGGATTAGAGGTAATTTAACTCATTATTTTTCTCTGTATTGTAGAAAAATGATTGTTTGAATAAATGTAACTGTTTTGTGTACATTCATTAACTTGTACAAGAGTTCTGTAAGCAGCTTTCTGAGTGGTAATCAGAAGCATAGAAATATGGGCTATGCTTGAGTGACATTTTTTAAAAGGTACTGTTTATAGCTCTACCTCTTTAGGAGAAATTGATAATATAGGATTATGGATTCAGATTTTTTGGTTACTTGAGAAGAACTTATCCTTGAAGAATAATACCTATCTTTTGATATATAACTTTAGTAAGCTAGAATAAATTGTTTAATATGGTTAATGTTTGAGATAAGTTTTGAGATATGATAGTTGAAGACAGTGATGATGATTTTAGGGACAGATAAAAATCTGACCCATATGACTTCAAAAAATATGTGAATATTGATTTTAAAAATGAGTCGCAGGGATATATCTGGCCTCAAGCAGCAGCTTTAAGCAAGATCAAGAGGTATGATCAGATCCAGCATTTCTCTTTCTCCATTTCTCGGTGCTGCTTCCTCAGTGTTGACTCTGTTCTCTAGTGACCCAAAGATGGTGTGGCCACATGCTCTAGGACTACATGCTTTCTCTTTAAAATCCTGATGGGAAGGAAAAAAATCTGCTTCCCATATTGTCTTATAAATGTCCCAGGATCAATGCTATTGGCTCTGACTGGCTTGATTTGGAGAATATACCTATCCCAGTCCATCTGTAGGTCAATGAGAATGGCATGTACTAATTGACCTCAGTCAATATAGGCTGATATGTAGATGAGAGTGAGACCAATTTCCTATTGCTGGGAAATTTGGGGTACTATTTACAAAAGATAATGGATGCAGGAGTGGCAACCACAGATGTTCACTCCAGTATTAAGTGTTTCATTTTTGGAGCTCATGGACACTGAGACAATTGATGGGTTGAGAGGGCTTAGCGTAAGTTTTATATTTTTTGGACACTGACATTCACCCCCTCTTCCTTATTTTTAGGATCTTTTCTATTCATATTACTCAATCCATTCAGTGTATTAAGAAAAGTGAAGTAGAACACTATAAGTGAAGCAGACTAAAACATAATTCTTTTAGACCCTCCCCTAAACTGGCACTGGTGGAGAGGGCCATTTTCTCAGCTCTATACCAGCAGTAGTGTTAGAAGGTTTTGCTAGGAGAAAGCCTTGCTCTGTGCTTTTTAGCTGTAATGTCCCTCCCCTTATCAAAGGATGTTTTTCACCGAGTCCTTAAGATATTTTTATTTCCCCAAATTAATACATCTCCTTGCTTGAGTAACTTAGGAGCTTTTGGCTCTATATAACAGAAGACCAAACTAGCAGAGGCCTTAACTAAAGAACACTTGCTTACTTAAAAATAATTCTGTAAGAAGGTGGTACCTGTGATGGTTTGGCTTTGCAACTGAATCATCAAGGACCCATTCTCTTCTCAGAGCCTTTGGTGTGTAGTTTCGCTAACTCTAGGTAGTAAAATGGTTTTCAGATATCTTTGCATCAGGTCCTGACATAACAGCATTCAAAGACAGAAGTATGGTAGATTGAATAAATATTTTTCTGAAGTCACCCAGTAAACTCCCCTTCCATATCATTAATTAGAACTGGGACACATAATAATTCCTAGCTGTAAGACAGATGGGTAAATAAATATTCGGGTTTTCAATACTCAAGGTAGGTACTGTGCCAGGTAGAATGTGACTGAGAGTAGTTGCATGGCCAGTGTCTCCCACAGCTGCTTAAAGTAAATAAGAGAGGGCTCCTTTTGTTTTATGTAGAAGTATGGGAGCAAGAGCCTAGTCCCATATTGAAAACTTATATTGAAATCCACTTTTCTGGTTTAGTTCTTATGCTTTTTCAATGGTTCTGAATCTTTAGGATAATGTCATTTAAATAAAATATTTCCTGTAATAGAAGCTGATTATGCTAAACTTGTTATCCTTGCATGCTTCCTCGATCAGGATGCTAATAATGAAAACAGAATAGGTCAAAATAAATAAATTATGCAAAAAATTAAAATTATACATATATATGCATATATACACACAGAATGTTATATACATCTAGATATGTGTACATATTATCGTGGTTTTTTGAGGTAACATTTCCATGATGTAGCACAACTGAGGAATTCTAGTAATTTAAAGTAGGCTTATCATATTTTCCTTGCATTTACTGATTTCCAAGCTTTTCTCCTTTCATAGGCTCAGATACCAATATCTTTCCATTCAAATTTTACATGATCAGTGCAGTCTATTAGCAAGAAATGCTTTAGATATATTTCCACCCATAGAAAATATTAGCGTCTTCTCAGATAAATGTTTGCTTATTACAGTTCACACCATCTTTCTCTTTTTCTCACTTTATGTCTGACTAATAAGATATTTACCATTGTACCAGACTTAAATAATTATGACATAGATAATTTTGTTTCACTTGTCACTTCCAACAGTAGAAGAGTATTAAATTGTAGAGCATAGTAAATTGTAGAGCATAGTAAATTGTAGAGATATACATTATGGCAATAATCGTCTTTATGGCATGGTCATAATTTATATTATAGAAGGTACCCATTTAGAGATAAGTTATAAACATAATAGTATTTTCCTCATGCTATCAGAATCAGAACTTCTAAATCAAGTTTTTCAAACTTTTGAATGAGGCAAATATTTGGATGTTGCTATAACAAAGATTCTCTCCATGATTGTTATCTTTGTTCAGGTGAGATATATTTTAAAAAAGGAATAAAGGCAAATTTAGTGATTCCAATATAATGTAAGGAGATAGTAATAGGATACTGAAGACAGAACATCTAGGCTGGTAACCCAGCTCACCACTTATGTGCTGTGTGACCCAGGGTCACTTGCTTTAGCTCTTTGTTCCTTGGGTTACTTTTCTATAAAATGATCGTATGAAGAGTAAATGAAATTATCCATGTAAGCACTTAGCATAGTGCTTAAAATATGGTAAGCACTTAGTAACTGTTAGCTCTTGTCATCATTTAATTTGTAAAATTTGTGGAAGTGATACTTAAAATTGTATTTTGAAAAATGTGAAACAGACAAAACATACCTCTCCTTTGATTACCAAAGAAATATTGTGGGTTTTCATGTGTCCATTAAATATTATATTATACTTATAAAAAGACTTGAACACTCAGTAGGCTTCATAATTATATTTCCTCATCAAATTACATTGATTAGTACCATATATCTTAAATGCATTCATCCTAATCAGTTACAATTTTTGTAATTTTTACAAAGTTTATCCACGATTAATTTAGAATAGATGACCTCTTGGAGTTGTCATTCATATATTATCACAACATATGCAGTTGGTTTGGCCAATAAAAATTAAAATAGTTGATTCTAAAATTCTGCATTCTGATTAAATGACATTATTATATAATTAAAATTTTAATCTACTGACATATTTTGTCTCTCTCCCTGTTTATCTTTCTACCTTTACACACACACACATACACAATGTTAAGGAACATAGGACTATATTTAAGTTATTTTCGTCCTCATATGTGATTTTATTTACAATGAGTTGGGCCTTGACCAAGTTGACCATTGATTAATTTTGTGTTTCCCCAGTTGTAAATCTGTGGCACATTATTATGTTTTTAGCTCCAGAAGTTATATTTCTAAATAAAAATAATGTACCATATTATGTGTAACATATTATAAATAAATAAGTTTTTCAAAAATGTAGGTGCTTAGTTTCTTAAGAATGGACTGCTACCTTTCCTTTAAGTCACTTAACTTGGTCACTAGTGAAAATCCTGATCTTGACTGAAAGGGGAAGGTAGAAATTTGTAAAAGAAAGATCATTGCCCATGACATCATGTTTCCTTGTAAGTAGGAACTGTGCTGTATTTAGTTTGAATTTCAAAGGCCTAGAATTTTAGTGGGGTTAATATATGTTTGTGTGTGTGTGTGTGTGTGTGTGTGTGTGTGTGTGTGTGTATTTGAGGAAATGAATGAATGGTTTAATACAGATGCCAAACCATAACTTCTCATGAAAGATGTTATTTGCCCTTATGTCATTTTTAGTATATAAAAAATGACTACTGTTGAGACAGGAATATAAAATGAAGACATAATAAGCATAGTATAATGACTACTTTCAAATTATTTAGGAGAAGATTTTACACTGCTTTTCTCTGTTGAAAGTATCAGTTTTAAGCTCTGATGTTAAAAAATGAGAGTTTTAATCACCATTAGTTTTTAAGTCATGCAACTTAGAAGGGAAGAGCAAATATTGCCCCCTTACAGAAGAGTAAATGAGATGGAAATGGTGTTTTGCAGTGTCCGTTGACTGGTATAGAGTTTGTAGGGTCAAAAGTATAGAGCCACAATTAATAATGTAGTCAGCACAAACCTCAGTAAATAAACAGGTATAACTTATAGAGAGGCCAAGGTCTCTTCATAATCAAAACTACCTTATGCTTACTGAAATATACTTATTTTTCATTATGGCCCAAGTATAACATATTATTCTGTATATTTAATCCAGTTTGTTTAGTTCAAAGAGAAAGTCTTCTAAATTTGATGACAAAAAGGAATATAATAACATAAAACAATCTCTGGGAGTTTTGAGGCTATAGTTATAAGACTAGTAACATTTACTACAGTTTATCTGGAAGGCACTGATAGTGTTTGGGAATCAGATTATTGTTCAACTAGATGGAGCACTTGTAAGTGTTTGTAATTACCTTTTGTTGATATGGAAACATGCTTCTGTGTGTATGTGTATTCATAATTTGAACATTAAAAAAAAAAGCCTGTGAATCTGAAGACTGCCTATAGCATAGTCCGTCATGACTATGCTGTACATCCAGTGAGTGCAGGGTTGTATTGGAGTGAATCATGCAAATGAAGAAGGTCTGCCTGGGGGCTTTCCTTTGTTAACAGCAAAGTTAGAGACCTGGAATCCGAGAAAATCCTGAAAGCTGGGAGGTAGCTGGAAGGCAGGAAATAATCTAGTTGACAAGGAAGGAGAATTTTAGATGCTTTTCTATGTTCTCTTAGATGCCTATTCTCAAACTGCTCCCCTTTGTTCAGATTGTACCACTGGGAAGGTAAATAGAACCTTCTTGACCAACAACCAAGACTCATTTTAACAAAATATGTACCTGAGTGGCTTGACTGTATCTTTTGACCTGTAACTTCCTGAGATCACCGGTCCAATTTGAGGCCCCAGTGGAACAGTAAGGAGGGATCTCACAGACTATTTTCTGTTTCTGCTGTTTCAATTCCAAACACAGCTAGTTATCAGACACCGAACACTTGCCTCAGCACAGCCAGGGATGCACAGGAAACAGAGTTGGTGAATTGCTGAGACACATTGTGTAGCAGCTGGGGGTTTTGTGAAGTTTAAGACACCAAAGTCAAGCCCAAGCACTGGTTATATTGAGGGAGAGAAACCATGGTGCTGACTCATCAGAAGGAAGAGTGATGATCTCTGAAATGGAGAGAACAGTTGCATTCCCCTTCCTCTTTTGCCTTTTAAGCCATTATTACCAAGGGAGCTGCATAAGACATGATTTCTGCTAGGTTTATATTAAATATGATTGTTGAATAAAGCCACTTGATTCACTTGCTAACCATATGATTTAAAGCAGTTGCTCAGACGTTTCCAAATGGATTTATTTTCATTTCCTCACAATGATATTGAAACTCTACCTTTTCCTGTAAATGGAAGTATATAGATAGCTGAGGTACTCAGAATTTAGACTTATGACTTAATTTTACTTGTTACAATATACACAGTAGTGCTGAATATAATATTAACAAATACCTTACCTATGTGTGTGCATCACAACTGCGTTTGTTAATCAGAAATTAATAAACTAAGAATATAAGTATGTTCTAATTAATTCTATACTGATTGACAGTACTTAGAAAAAAGTGACAAAATAGAGAAGCATACACTATTGGCCCCAGATATTTGTTTACCCACTTTTTAATAAGTGAATCTAATTTCAAGTCTGTGGATAAGAATTCAGATCTAGCAAGTAGTAAGAATTGAGGAGCGTTCACCCAATGTGGGATTGATTTTACATCCTACTCTGACCTTCCTAGTTGTCTTACTAGAGCAAGTAACTCAATCTCTCTCTGTCAGTTTCTCCACTTCATAGATATGAAAAGCTCTCTTGTGTGTTTTTTTTTTAAAATAAATTATTTATTTTTATTTATTTTTGGCTGCGTTGGGTATTCGTTGCTGTGTGTGGGCTTCTTATTGCTGTGGCTTCTCTAGTCATGGAGCACGGGCTCTAGGCATGTGGGCTTTAGTAGTTGTGGTGCACGGGCTTAGTTGCTCCATGGCATGTGGGATCTTCCGGGACCAGGGCTCGAACCCGTGTCCCCTACATTGGCAGGTGGATTCTTAACCACTGAGCCACCAGGGAAGCCCTCTCTTGTGGTTTTTAGGGGTAAAAGAGGTAATGAACTTAAGAGTTTTGCACAGTGAATGGAGCACACTATAATTTATCCACTCCAAGGCTACATTATATTCATATTTTAACATATCTGAAAATGGATGCATCATAATATTTGATAGCCTATCAATGTAATTGGCAACATGCTTTTTACCTTAATGGTACCTAAAATTATGTTATAATCAGTGGCATCTTGTGTTTTTTTTTGTGTGTGTGTGTGTTTTTTTAAAAATATGGTTCATAAAATGGCATCTAAAATAATAGTCTGCCCTTTAATGAAAGGTGTCAATATCTTACAAATATGGGAATGGTGTTCCCAAACTTTTAGTTCCCTTTGCTTTTCCGTGGAGCTATTATTTGGTGTTGTCAGCCATTGTTCAATACTAATGGTTAATCTAAGTCTCAACCTAGGCTCCTTTTGTGATTTTTCAAATTAAATATATATATGTTATTTTTGATTAATAAAATATAGACATCACAAATATAAAGCAAATAATAAAAGTACTGAAATTTTTGTAACTGAACAAGTTAATAACTACTGTGATTTAGCTAAAGATATTTTCACATCACCAAATTTCTGATAAAACAATTGATCTCTACATAATTCATAGGGGTTAAAAAACTAAAACTCCATCCAGTATGGAATTGATGGTATATGTTATATGTTTTTACATGGACTTTCCCATAGTTTCTCATCTAAGATAGACTGATTTTTGTGGCTGTATAGTATGGATGTGTGTTACTACTATGTGCAGTACGAAAAGGATGCTGTGAAATAGAGGCCATTGAATTTTTCTGATAAGAAACAAAAGCAAAGCTAGCTTATTAACACTGTTTTTTTTTGTGCCGCTTGGGCAAATGATGTGATGAAGGAGACCTGAGTGCACTGATGAAAGATCAGGACCAGAACGTGACAGGTTGAGAGTTATAGGAAATGAAACAGAAGGTAGACTGACTCTTTACTCAGAATAAATCTCAGTTTAACTGGAAGTCTGGGGCTGGGAACATAGACAGACTCATTGCCCTTTCATGGTAAATGTCTGCAAACCCAGTTATGAGGGAGCTTTTGATGCCCTGGTGTGTGCCTTTCAGCAGATTTGTAAATTCAGTCGATATATGAAATAAAAATCAGCAGTTGGGAGTCAGTGCCTTGCCTTATATTTTGATAGTTTAATTGCTTAAGGATTTAAAATCCATCCACAGTAAGGATGAGACATACTGGATTAGAATTAAGGGATTTATTTGGTCTTCTTTTCCCAGAAAACCAAGATTACTTCATGTCAAAACAGTGTCTTGAGAAAGTGTAAATAGCAGAAGGCTTTACTCAAAACTTCATTTGGAAATGAAGACTTTCCTATTTCCAAAATATATTATCATTATAAGATATGATTTTATATACCTGTATTTCTGAAAGTACCTTGCTTTACACAAAGCAAAGCTTGTTAAATTATGTTTATAAAATATTACTTTGTGAAAGTAGCAATGCTGAAATATATATATCTCTATTCTTCGGCTCACTACTTTAAAGTTACGTTAGTTGTAGCTATGTAATTAAAAATGTGTTACTATGGTATATTTGACATATTTATGTTATTTGAAAACTCTCACCAAGGTATTTCACAACGATAACATCGGTTTTATAGCAGTTGATATACCCTCACACCTCCTTAAGAATCTATAAACAACATAAAAACAGTGGATCAGTGTATAGCACCATAATTGATATTATCTGTTGAACTCTTTGATTGCATAGGTAACTGTTTATTTTAAAACTGTTCTGTTTTATTTCCTGGATAAAATGGATAATTCTCATCTCTCATTGGATACATTGAAAACCGTTACTGGATACCGGAGATGTTTTTGGTGTCCCTTTAATTGCATTGAATGGACTGCCACCTAATCAGTTTATGTGCTTGGCCCTATGCCTTCTATAATATATGCCAAATTACAGATTTCAAGCCTTTGTCTGTAGAATGGGGATGTTTATATGTACTTTGAAAAACTATAGGAAACACGAAAACACTGGAAATTAATTTCTAATTTATTAATAGTGTTGCTAAAAATCTGCTGCATTTTTAGTTTCTACCTTGAAGTTTTGTAAAGCATTAGAGTACAGTTCTTATTCCTAACAAAAGATTCTTTTCCCTTCTGTTTTTTACTTGAATCATGTTTCTATAATTGAAGGCACAGGGTAGCCTGGGGAAAAGGAGGGCTTTTGAACGAGACAGAACTTACTAAATTCCCACCTTATTTTTTTACCTCAATCACATTACCCCATTCTCTCATTTCTGTTGTAGGTGTGTAAGAAAGGAAAAATAATTTTCCCTCTACACTTTTGAGTTCTTAGCCGAGGCCCCTGTAATGAAAGACAGATTAACAAGAGAAAAACAAAAGAAGTTTATTAACATGTGTACCTCATGTATATATGGGACATACCCAGGGAAAACTGAGTAGTAACTCCCCGGGGGTGGTTTAGAATTCAATCTTAAATGCCATCTTAATAGAGAAAGGGTAGGGGGATGTAGGCCTACAAGTTAGGGGAGAACAGATGATTTTCAGGAAAGATAAATGGGCCTTTAGAAAAAAAGATGGGAGGTATGATAGTTTGTGACAGAATTTGGGTGTGGTGTCAACTTCTAGGCTTCTCTCCTGTGACAAGTGTCAATCTTTCCTGGTGATGAAACTCCTAGGAAGTGATTTTTGACATTGAGTTCCTTATGGAGGATCTATCATTATGTAGATAAGGGAAATTCAGAGAAAGCCTCTCCCTGCATTTGCCATTTTTCAGATGTCTACAGCTTAAAATAATCAGTATTTCAGAGCAGCATAATTTGGGGTAAGATGTCTTGAACTCCTGTATATTTTAGGGTGGTGTATTTTGATGCCCTTCAGGGGTTTGTTTTGATTATCTCAGGAGACTCTCATGAGGGTTAAGTAAGAATGGTCCTTAGTACTCATATCACTGTTACCAGCACCGCAACCACCCAGTCATTAAAACACTTACTGTTTGCCAGGCTTCCTGTTATGTGTTTTAGAATCTTGTCCTCCAAATAGTCATTGTAGATGTATGGAAACAGGTATAAGAAGAATCAGCTCCTCAAGATTACATAGTTAGTACATATTATAGCCAAGAATTACAGCTAATTTTTAAAACATTTTTAATGATTTATGACATGTTTGTTGCAAACTAATTTGAGTATATGTTTAAATTATTAAATATTCTGGAATTCATCATTAACCTGTCTATGAAAAAGTTATTTAAATGGTTCCTATTTCTATGTTCTCCTTTTTTTTTTTTTTTTTTTTTTTTGCAAAAGCATGAAGATATTAAGAAGCTGTCATGAGAATATCATAATAATATTAAGGGAGATACAATCAGATTCATTCCATTTATACTTGCTGACTGGCCTACATTTGTGATGCATCTACTTGGGCACACAAGCTGCTTGCTATACTGTGCTGGTAGAGATAACCCTTAATTCTTCTGTATCCTGTTTTTGAATCATTTCATTAAACAAAAGCCTTCGAAGTCTTCTTTTGTTGAGGAGAACAAATGGTTAGATTTTATGAACTGTAGCTACTTTTGTTATTCACAAATTCCAGAGCCTTTCAAAATTTATCATTCACATTCTCAGCTCTGCACACAATCAGTCATCATGTCAGCTGCTGCCCAGGGATCCTCACTTCAATTGATTCAGCCAATTAATAACCATCAGGACAACCACTGCTACATTAAAAATAATAATAAAAGCAAGTCCTTAAATAGCAGAGTTCTTTACTTCTGTAGTTAAAAATTAATTACCTATATTCAGTAGAAATCCCACTGTACATTTTGATAGGAAAGGAAAAGTAATATCTGTGTTGAAAATTAAATTGATTAGAGTGATATGTTTTAATAATAGGAAAGGTTATAAAGGGTACCATTTCAAAATAAATAACTTCAAATGATTTATTACAGGCTACCATAACTTAATCAGATTTTGGCTTTTGTTTTTGTAGTTCAGTGAGTGAGCAATCAAAAATCTGTAACCATTTGAATAATTATAAATTTTGAAGTAACTTTAGTGCACACACATCTCCACATATCGTGTGTATTTTTCTCCGTTAGTAATAATAGGCACATTACATATTGAACATTTAGCTGGCTTTTGAATATGTGATATAATCTGTTTGTGATTAAGTTATTAAGAAAATAATTATTTTAAATTACAACTTGAGTGTTCTCTGTCTTTCTCCTACCCTGTACACTCTCCCCTTCTTTTTCTTTAAAAAATTTTATTTATTTATTTTTGGTTGTGTTGGGTCTTCATTTCTGTGCGTGGCGAGCGGGGGCCACTCTGCATCCCGGTGCGCGGGCCGCTCACTTGTCGCGGCCTCTCTTGTTGCGGAGCACAGGCTCCAGACGCGCAAGCTCAGTAGTTGTGGCTCACGGGCCAGTTGCTAGGTGGCATGTGGGATCTTCCCAGACCAGGGCTCGAACCCTTGTCCCCTGCATTGGCAGGCAGATTCTCAACCACTGCGCCACCAGGGAAGCCATCTCCCCTTCTTTTTTATCTTCTTTTATGTGATGTGTCACTTCTGGAAACTCATGGTGTATCACTGTTCAGAACACTGAAGTAACACTTCATATATTGCAATCAAAACATAAATGTAAATATTAATTTATACAGCATCATTGTGAGGCTGTGTCAGGGACCCTTTCACAGAACTCAATTGTGTAATATCAGGTTCTCTTTATTTTAAATGTCCTTGAGCATGTTCTTCTCTACTAGTGTCTTCAATGAAAGCCCATGTTTTTGTCAGCATCCTCACTTAATTTCCTTCTTATTCCAGAAATAAAGGAAATGAGGTCTAAGTGCTGACTCGGATGATCAGTTTGCTGGCAATTTGCTTTTAAGTCACATATGGAATTAGAGGAATCAGTCTGTGCACAATGTTGCCACCTTTTGCTGGAAACTTTATATCTTTGAGAAGATCTGTTTTACTTTTGTCAGTATCAACTTGAAAAAATGAAGGGCTGTATGTGAGTGTGAATTGAAATTCAGTTTTTGTTTTATTAAAAAAAAGATGCATATGTCAGATGACCTGAAGACTTGTTTCTTTTTCTTTGATGTATGTGAGGGCTATTATTAAGAATCTGGATAACGTTACTTAAAGATTTATGTTGTATAATTTCTCAACTATTGGCAAAAAGCTTAGTAATTAACAATTTCACTGTTCATTAGCAAATCCATTGTAATAGATGTGAGTTCTTAAAAGGTTACCAAGAAAATTTTGATGTTTATAGTAGAAAGTGTATATGGTATCTTTTATTATTATTATTTATTATTATTATTATTATTTTTACCTTTCAGATTTTCACTTGTCTCACTTATCATCAAATATTGAGATCCAGTTTTCTCTTTTTTAGAAAAATATAGCAGCTTGCTGAAGAGTGGATTTTTTTTATATGTTTAAGAATATATTTAGCTTATACTTATCGATACTGGGTAATTCTCATAATTTTCTTATATTTATTTCAATGAAAGAAATAACTTATTAGTTGAAATTTAACAGCTTCTTAAAAGTCATCTTCACCGAGAAATTCATTCTCATATATAATACCAGTATTTTATCTCCATGTAATCTCAGGTTACTGGTGTCATAGCCTTTATTCGGTGTTCCAATGCAAATGCTTCTAAAGGGTTACTATGATTTTGCAAATATTTAAAAATCTGCCAAATACATATACTTGCTCTAAATACATAAATCTTCCAAACAGATCTGATGCAGGATTAATTTTGAAACTGGAATGGGCCAGCCTAATGAATGCCAAGCTTAATGTACAATCTATTTTTTGAATAAATTATACAGGAAAATTGCAGAGTGTGTAAATTACATAGCCATCATAAATCAATATCCTTTAGATTGCTCTGCCTTAGATAACGGGTAGCACTGCAGAGGCCATGACATCCTTGAAAGTGAATGAGAGGAAAGCAGTCAAAGTAAGAGAGGAACACCCATTAAGGAAAGGAAATGCTTAGAAAATTATTATAAAAGTTGAGTACACCAATTACACATCCCTGGGCACTGGTTATTTTATGCAGAGTGCACAGATGAATGAGATGGTTCATGCTGGTTTTCACTCTGTGACTGTTACAGAATTAAGATGTTTGAACCGTTCCTGCAAATTTGCCCTAATGCTTGAGAATGAGTTCTCAAATCTTAGCATTATTAAAGTAGTTTCTTAATATTTTGTACTCATTGATAAAGCTGTAGATCATGGTCTCTGTTCTCATCTCAATTTTGTATAAGAAAATTAACTTCCATGGAGGATACTGGTAATCTCTTAAAAATATTTCACTATGGACTATCTATTTTATTATAAAAACTTACTTTGCCATCCACTTTATGTTTGTATGGACTAAATGAGAAGTATTAGCCAGCAATAAAAAGATTATGAGTTTAAAACACCACTTTTTAAAATATTGTCTATACTGGCAAAACAAGTTTTATGAAGAGATGTGAACACTTTTTTTAAAGAAAGCTTTTTCACAGGATCAAATTATCTGCCAGGAAGTTTTGCCAAACAGATTTTAAGGGGAAAATCAGGCTATCCTAACTGTCCAAATGTTTTCTCACGTTTCAAACAAGCAGCTGCTGGGAGTTCATGCCAGTAGTAAACCTTTCAGGCAGAATGTGAGCAGCTGCCAATCTTGTGTCAATATTTTAAATTCACTTAAACCATCTTAACTGGTGTAAAAATGTCTCTTTCCCCCAGAAGGGCCAACAGATAATTCTTTCTCATGCTTTGCCTCCTTTTATTCCCCTAGTGGTGAAATAGCTAAATAAGCAGTTTTGGTAGAGAGAGAGAGATTTCTTTGAGTATTAGGAGTAAGAACAAATCTCATTTTGTCTGTTGATGAGGATAAATCTGAAATTACAACAAAAAATAACAATAATACGAAAAGTGTTAAAAATTGTACTCTGGGAATAGTTCAGCAAATACTAGTGTATTTGCTGATTTATTTAGTGCTTAGTGTTTGTTTTTTGTTTTTTTTTAAGAAGGATAGTCCAGAACTTGACCTTCAGAAACTTACAGTTAAAGCTTGGCAGAAGCAAGAAATAAATGCCTAGAAATTAGTTTGAAGATATCTCTTAAACTTAAACACTGGAGAATAGTTATCTGCTTGACTCTTGGATTACGATATAAAGATTACATCCTAATCCGTGGTCTAAAGGAGTTTTCTTTAAAGTAGGTAAAGTGCCTGATATTATTGCAGATGTAAACTGAGAGGAAAAAATGGCAGAAGATTGTGCTTGAGATAAGATTGGATGCATCTTTGTTTCTTAGAGTATGAGGGTTTTATTAAAAACGTGATGGTGTGTAATAGTAGGGTGAGAATAATGAGGGGAAGAGATGAAGGAACAGCAAGATGAGGCCACTTGTTTGCTTGGAGAGTGAGGATTTGTCCAGAGCTAAAGATGGTGAAGTGAAGGCTACAAGTGGAGACTTTGAAGCAAGTGGTTAAATTCCATCCTGTCCTTGTGTGTTTTTATCTAACAAGTAGTCATTGGGAATTTTTTTATTAAAAGTTGAGTAGTTTGTGGAACTGAGCATTGTTCACTTCTCCTTGAACAACCCTTTATTTTCTCTCTTTTTTTTTTTGCTTAGCACTGAAAAAAATTTCTTTAGTCATGGGTAGTTTTTATAAGATTTAATTTCACCTCTAATGTTAAGTTTTTATTATTCAGGTTCAAAAACTGCTTAACATATATCATTATGCACATTGATAATGGTTAAAAATATACATAAAGCAAAATCCTAACTTATTATTCATGTTAGATTATGAGATATAACTACAAGGTAATGTGATTTTAAAAACCAAACTTTCAGAATTACTGCAATTAATGTAAATAAGGCAATCTTTTAAAATAGTCATTTTGAAAACTATACTCTTAGTCTAGTGATAAGGATACTGCTAAGTCATTTTTGAAACTTCTCATTGGAATTGTCTTTATAACCAGTAATGGATAAGAAAGTAAGAACCACTGCTTTGTCAAAAACTTGTGAACTATTTCTTTCTTTCACATCACTCATCTGGCTTGGCTCAAAATATATTTGGCTTTTTAAAAAATGAAATCCACTTTTCACAGATACTATGAAATTTAATATGGACCTCATCAGTACCCCCAAAACATTAGTGAGTAATGAATATGCATTCTAACAGAGGTGCTAAATTGAAAAAGGGGTTCCAATATATCTTTTTTTTTAATTAATGAAAAATTTGCTGTATTATTGCATAAAATTTTAAGGTGAGTTATAAGGAAGGAATCACATTCCTTAGCATGTATAAATTCTAACAAACTTTCTAAAAGTTAATTTTATAATGTCAACTCATGTGACTATCCATATTTATAACTTTCCTTTATGGAGTTAGAACACCAAACACTCGAATCTTGTGAGAGTAGTTCAGATACTAGTTCCATGGTAGTTAGGCTCTCAAAGCCTGGGAGATAGAATGCCTACTTTGAAAGCCCAGCTTCAGCTTTTACCAGCTGTGTGGTCTTAGGGGGAAAAAAATCAGTTCATCTTCCTGTAACTCAGTTCCCTCATCTGTATATTGGGAATAATAATAGTGTCTCCCTTATAGGTTGTTTTAAAGATTAATAACTTAGTGCATGTGAAGTGCTTAGAATGATGCCCTGAACATGAAAAATGTTATCTAATGTTGACAGTTACTAAGTTAATACTGATAAATTTGAATTTATCCAGTCTTTTTTTTCTTCACCATCAAATTTAACATTAAACGTTCCTATTTGTGATTTTCACCTGAAAGTAGTTGTGACAGAAACAGTTTCTCGAAAAGTAGTGTTATATAACAAAATCTGTCATTTTCTTTGATTAATTGTTCTGTCTTAACACTTTTACAATAAAAAAAACCAATTAATTAGATGTTTATACATTTTACATTTCAGGTGGCATCATTAAATGTCTGAAATGTGGGATTTTTAAGGTTAGCACAGCTTTCTCAGGGTTTTAAAGTAAGTGATTCTGTATCTTAAATGTGTGAATTTTATGAATGGTTCCACAGACTACCTAGTATATTTTGATTCCCACATTTAATTGAGTAAAGACTAAAGAGGACACACCACTCTTGTATGGCTATATAAAACATGGATGTGATGGAAAAATAAAGATATGTTAAGTCTTGCAAAAATCACAATTTAACCGCAACACAGAATCTCTGCTCTATTCACAAGGCATCATGTTCAGTATTAGATGATGATAATAGCTTGTTTTTTCAAGGGTGTGAACATGTTCATTCTGTGCCTTGGATAGCAGCTGCGGCTGCTGTGCACAGATGTGACAGACTCTCCAGGTAAATGAGAGCTACAATGTTGTTTGTGTAGCTGCTGCTGATAATTGTAGAATATTTGTGCAGTAGCCCTGCTGCCTGGCTCTTCTGCTGCATTCATAGCAGTAAAGACCTCATTTTGTGATTGGTTTTGCCTTCAGGTAATTGATTAACTCCTTGTTTCTCATTTTGTAGTGAAATGCATTTGATTTTAATCCAATAGCTGTGCGACTCTCAAGGGAATACCCATTTTACTATTGTAGATGAAATTCTCCCTGTGCATTTCAGGTCTTGAGATTTCCAGCTTGTTTCTTATATTATTGGGTAAAGTGATTAAATACCCCACCCCACCTTTGGGTTATGCTACGGAGAAACAGACTCCTGAATTGTGACACGCAGTGAGGAGGTCTTATTTTTTTTTAATTTAATTTTTAAGCTTTATACCTGAGGTTTTTTACTTTGTGTATTCTCACACTTAGTAGTTATGAATGTTTTTGGCTTTTGTATGCTAATTAGTGCTTTCTCTTCTTGCCTTTGTATAATTTTCAGATTTTCGTTTTAGAAGTTAATTGTGTGTGGGGGGTGGGGGGGGAGGGGGGGCTTCACTGCAAGAACATGTTTCTGATTATGTCTGAAACAGTTGGAGCTTTTAGCAAGCTCCAAAGGACCTTGATTTAACTTCTCCTGGGTATCTTCTTATTGATTTAAATCTCATAAATGAGTATTACTAATATAGTGACTGCTTACTGAAATCCCAGAGCATTATGGGCCTTTGATAGGAAGGTTCTTCCCATTTTAAGATAAGGATCACCTGAAGTGATTCTGGCAGTCCTGGAAGTGAATCAGTTGCAACAATGCATACCGTTGCCTACCTTAGAATCCTTTGTCTTTGGATATGGCTCAAGTTGCAGTCAGAAAGCAGAGTTCTGGGTCATATTTATTAAGTTATGAAACAAGATTAAATTATTAAATTATGAAGACAGATTCTATTACTCAAGATCAAACAACTAGTGTTTGTTATCAGTCATAAGCCTTGTGCCTTGCATAAACCATTTGCAGGAATAATTTGAAACACTTAATTCTTTGAAACAGCAGATTATGCAAATGATTTTTTTCCACCTATTTTACTTTAAGTCTATTAAAAAATACATACTTTAGTTACAACACTGAAATTGTGAATATCTTCCTTGGAAAAATGAGTTTTAATCTACATTTGGGCTTTCAGTAGTAGGACGCATGTATTAGAATTTCTATATTATTATATTGTTACAGAACTTATAAAGTATCTTGTGCCCCTCCTGAGGAGAGTTCAAGTTTAAAGTAACAAAACAACTGTATTATATATGGTGTCATCAAATGGATTATAACATCAGTGAGGCTTGTGTTTACATAAGTATATGAAGTTGGTGGAGGAAACGCTAGAGTTGGTAGGGTCTGTGGCAAACTCTTTCTGAAAGGTTATCTTTTGTTCACCTTTAGTGAATGTTTTCTTGAGGAAATCCGGGTTCACTCTTACCAGGTCTGATTTTTAAAGAGAAGTAGGGCATCTAGATTTCCATGTGAATTTTCCTAGTTTTTAAATGTTGCCTACTAATTCAAACTTTTTTTCTAAAATTATTTAAAAATATATGGTTCATAGAAGAAAAGATGTACAGTATCTTTCCATAAACTCTTTTGGTTTTCTAACTCTCAGATTTGCCTGGGTTTTAAAAAATTGAGACGTAATTAACATGAAATATGCACACCTCTTTAAGTGTTCTCTTCAATGATTTTTGATAGTTATATACAACTGCATAACCACCACCTAAAACAAGATACAGAACATTCTCATCACCCCGGAAGGTTCCCTGGTGCCCCTTTGCAGTCAATTCCCCATGCCCCATGTGTGCAACCATCTTCTGGAACTTTATTTTAAAGGGCAAAGAAATTCTGTCTCTATATGGGATGAAGCCCAAGGGCCACAACTACCATTGGCAATCTCCTGCTATAAAGGAAACAAAATGAACTCAAAATGAACTTCCTTTGGTCAAGGGAAGGAGGGAAGGGAAATAATATTTATTTAATGCTTACTCTGTGTTGACCACTTTATATCCATTATTGAATCCCCGTGTGCAAAATTCTGCGATTTTTAAAGCATCTAGATGCAGGGACTGAGGCTCATAATGAAATGGTGACTTGCCCAAGTGTCAAACAATTAGCAGCTAAGGGGAGAAAGAAAAAACAGAATCATAGTATTAAAGATTTCTTACTACCATTAGCTTGGAAATGTATTTTTGAACATTAATATAATAATGAAAAATGGTTTTCTATGATATGATTACCACACGGTGATGACGACATCTAAAATATATTTGTTTATTAATTGCCTGACACTATTCTGACATACTGTTTTCAACCTCACTTTCAAATTTAAGAAGTAGTACTTTTATTCCTATTTCACAGATTAGGAAAATAAGGACCATACAATAAGAGATTGTATGGTCAGGCAACTCAAGGTGGCTGTTTTCTTGCTCTCTGTACATCCTCTGCCCCACCACAGACTGCTTCAACTATACCCTACTCACGTGACTGACATTTGCCCCAGGCCCCAGATAGTGATTGTTCTTATCAAAGGGGCGGTGAAGGGGCGTGCGTGCCAGTCTACTGGTTTCCCTGGTAACTAATGAGTCCACCTGAGGTCAATTCCCCTCTAACTGGTAATCCCCCCTCCCCCACCCAAGACTGCCACCATATCCTGCCTGCCCTGTGCTGGACGCGGTGGGTGTCACTGCAGGACCTTGCTTCAGACATGTAAGCTCCCCCATCCATTAAACCACTGATCTCTCTGTTGCTGACTCCAGGCTCTTTCTTGGGTCTTAAAGCTGGGCAAGTGCGGGCGCGCAGGGTGCAGCCCAACAGAGATATTAATTACCTTGCCCAAATTCACATATCAAATGAATCACTGAGCCAGAATTTAAACAGGAATTTAACTTTAAGGATTGTGCTTTTTATAAAACTATTTTGCTATTTGTTATATTTTAATATTACTGATTTTTATTTTGAAAGAAAACTTGATGAGTTATTCTGTGACAAATGTTTATGGATTACAGATATCATTAATGGATATGAAGTGTGAAAGTATACAAACAATATAGGTGTTTCCAAAAGTGTGGAAACAATATGGATGAAAAATGATATTTTTATATATAAACTAGTATAATAGTAAAAAAAAACCCAGTGTTTAAAGTACAGTTAAGATGTATACAATATTTTACTGAAGGGTGAGATCTGAAGTCCAGAAATTGGATAATTAGCAATTTAATGTTTTGTCCCATTGGTTGGGGGTTGAATAGTACACATTAATCCACCCTTTGTTCTGTATCATTTAGGAACCAATTGGGAAATTACGATCAAACTATTTTTAGAATCATCAAGGCTAATTGAAGTGAGGGTAGCTTGAGTAAAATGTGGTGTTTCAAACTATCCCCCTGAAATGGTCTCACCTACCCATTTGTAGAGGGAGAAGCTGGACAATCAAGATCTCCCTGAAAGCAAGCTCAAGACTTGTCCTAGTGACTTTCTTCCCAGTGGGAAGAAAAAGATGCTTAAGGGCATAGTGGTCTCTGAAAAAGGGAAAGAGCCCAGGGAGGGACCCACATAAGAGTGTGACCTTAACAGTTTTACCTGTGCTGAAGTTGAGTATATGACTCACTGAAAGCTAACCTCTTAGCAATTCTTTGTCTCCTTTTGAGGGAACAAATATGGGATGGAGGGGTGGCAGGATCTTCCACTGACTCTGCTCCCGAGAGTGGAAAGGTGCGGGGAGGGTGGGGACACATGAGCACCTCCTTGGAAGGATGGCAGTGAGAAGAGAGGGAGGGAGTGAGGGAGGAGTTCCAACTTTATTAACTGTTGCTCAATTTTTTCATGCACCTTGTTTTCACTGTGAATGACAGTAAAATGTTTGTGTATTCATCCTTTAATGTTTTAAGACTTCCTTAGAGGGCACTTACTTTGCTTAACCTGTGCATTCACTTCAGTCAGCTGCTAGTGTGTTAATTCATCCTGGCACCGTAAGTGGATTTGAAATTCACAATAAAATAAAAACCATTAGTGAAGGTATGAGTCAGTAATAAAAATAAAGTCTGCAAAACTGTACTTTAATTAAAAATGGGGGCTGTTGAAAATGAGAGATTAATGGAGTCATAAAGTAGAAAAATTAAAATGCATATGTAAAACTGAATGGAATAATAGTTCTGAAGATTTACCTTGTTTTAAAATGGTTTCTGAAACCTTCCTTTTATCATTAGATTGCAATTCTGAAGGTCATGAAGCCAAGGAAGGAGGAATTTGCACAATCATCATTACTGGATTGATGATAGGTATTACAGTTTACTGTCAAAGGTAATACAGCAGAAAACAATACTATTTTACCTTTCCATTTTATTTTTCTTTAAAACAAAGTAAAATATATATTTGTTTGGCAAGTTCTTTAATTATATTTTTGCTGCACATATAGACAAAAGAATATTCTAAATTATATGGCCTCAAAGTAAATTAAGAGATCAAAATATTTTGAGTCATGAAAATGTAAAGCTGTAAATGTTGCTCATTTCTAATTGATTTTCCAGAGGGGAGAAAGATAGGAAGGAAGAAAGAAAGTCACATCTGTCAGTTACTTTTCTGGATGTCTATTTGAATTCAGTAAATTAAGAGATGGCTTGGTCTACTACGTGAGGTCAGGACAACTGGTATCCTAATTTGGCTGTACTGCAGTTTACAGTGGGGATTTGGGTCAAATCATTTAAAACACCCCCCACCCCCACCGCCGCCGCTTTTTTTTTCCCCTCTACTACGCCTCTACAAATTAAAATGCTGGAGAGTAAAGGCTGGGTATGATACTAGCATCTTATCTACTCCTTGTCTGTGTGTGAAAATTAGCAAGACGATTACTTCCACCATAATGCTTTCTTATTGCTATATAGTATTGATAATTTATCATACTAAAAGATCTCTTCTTTATGTATACAACTCTAATAAATCATGTTTAGAATAGCATTGTCTTCAGATAAGAATGACCTCATGCTTTAAAGAGGTTAGAAGGAAAAGAAAGGTAGATTGCTGATGATTCATTGGTTCAGAGTATTGGTTTTTAGGTGTTTTCATCAGTGGACATTCTCCACGAAAACCTAACTACCCAATCTTCCACCCAAAAAAAATGAAACATATGATTTGGTTGTCCCATAAATCATCTTTCCAAGAAAGCGAGCTGTTCTTGCAATAGGATGGCAGATGGAACAGCTTTTTACCAGTGGGGGGTTTTGTTCTCTGCTGCCAAGGATATTGAGGAAAGAAGGAATTATGTTAATTTATCTGTTTTTCTCCTTTGCAAGCAATTTTATGTATATAAGAAGCTCACTCATTTTGAGATCTAAGTTATTATTTTTGGCACTTGGTACATTACACAAATTGTGTGCTGAATGTATGTATAGGCACTGGTTAATCTTTAAACAGATATAAATGCAGTGTACTGTTAAAGGATCTTCTGCTTGTTGAATTTCAAAAAGTCATGGGAAGGTTAAGGTCTAGAAAACATTCCAGGTAGTCTCTTGCTGCCCAGTTTCTAAGGTGTGCAGAATATGAGAGCTCTTACAAAAGGAGAGATTTTCTTTTCCCTGGCTAAAACCTAATAAAAAAAATATAAAATGGACCAACTCTTACTCTGATTAAACATTCAAAGATTATTTATTAAATGACCAGATTTGTAGAGGAATACAACGCTTAGCCTCTTGGTAAACTTTACTCCTGGTGTTGACTTTTGATATACGTGCAGATAGTTTTGCTGTCTCTCCCGACTTTATAGAATGACTGCTTAAATGCAGAATCTGTTTTCTCTCTGTCAAGACAATACTAATTTTCCATTCTTTGCCAAGGGCGTGGGTTATTCCAGGGTGTAGTCAAGTGATCAATCCATAGGGACACATAATTATATCCTGCTCTTCGGTGACTTCAAAGAGAATATTTTGAGAGAATTATTAGTTTTCTCAAACAGTCACACTTGTATTGAAATAGCAAGATCAAATCCAAAATCCTTTGAGCTTTTTTGGAATAAAGATAGCATGTGAAAATGATGAACATCCTTATTACAGTTACTACTTTCTAAGAAACCCTTTTCCCATGCCCTCTAAGATCAGCTTATTTTTTTTTAGATTTCCTTTCTTCTCTTTCCTTTCATCTCCTGTTTTTCGCTTGTCCCACTTCAGGGGAAGATAATTGAATCACCTCAGGATGAGTGCTAGTGGACCCTAAGAATTTAATGCCTCTAAATAAATTATGCATGTTATATAGCAGTTAGAAAGAATGAAATGGGTATATTCCAGTCTAGGTTGTGATTTCAGGTGAGTAGTTAATATCTTAGGTGTTTTGTATGAATGTTGATAGAGAGGGGATAAAAAAGGATATCCAGATCTTAGGAAAGGACATTCTATTTTGTGCCTAATTTCAACTTCAGGTAAAATATGTCTTCTGTGTTCTGAGTTTCTCATGCTGACTAAATGATGCTGACCAAAAAACCCAAAAACCAACCTACTATTTTTAGTGTATTATTCAATACAGTATAGGCTGTGTTACAGTGACAAATAAAGGTTTTAACACTATAAAGATTTGTTTTTTGCTTATATCCGGTGCGTAGTAGGTGATTTTCTTGGGCACGTCTTCTCTAAGTCATGATTTGTAAACCCAGGTTGCTTCCATTTTGTTATTACTCTTTCTGGAATATGTGGCTTCTAACATTGCTGTAGTAATATAAAGAGAAGTAGAACACCAAGAGCTATGTTTTGAGGGCCAGGTCTGCCCACATTTCATAATGAAGAACTTACTTAGCCTGCAACCTCACTGCAAGGAGAACAGGGAAAGCACTCTTTCAGTATGTCTAGGAAGAGGTAGTAATGGGTGACTAGGCTTCATTGTCTTTACCCATAGGTAGTGCTCTTATAAATTCATATAACACAACCTATGCTATTGCCATTAGAGTCACTTTCAAATTATGTTACCCATACCTAAATACATTATGTATCTCAGTGTTCATAAAACACTAAGGGAAAACCAGAACTTAAGACCAAAACTACCCGACTTCAAGATTTTCTGTAAAGCTACAGGAATTAAGAATATATGGTATTTGGTGAAAGAGTAGACAAATTGTTTTTGTCAAAAGATTAATGGAACAGAAAAAAGAATCCAGAAATAGACCCAAATATAGTTAACTCATCATCCACGAAGGAGCAGAGGCAATTTAATGGAGAAAGGATAATTTTTCAACAAATGGTAGTACAGCAACTGTACATCTACATGCAAAAAATATGAAACTAGAAACAGCCCTTAAACCTTTAACAAAAATTAGCTCGAAAATGGATCAAAGACTTAAATATAAAACACAAAACTATAAGACTCCTAGGTGATAACATAGCCTGAAGTCTAGGTGTACATGGGCTTGGTGAAGAATTTTTATACAACAACTAAAGCACAGTATATGAATGAAAAACATTGATAAGTAGGACTTCATTAAAATTAAAAAGTCTGCCCTGTAAAATGTAACTGTTACGGGAAATGAAAAGAGAAGTCATATCTGGGAGAAAAATCTGCAAAACCCATATCTGATGAAAGACTGGTATCCAATATATACAAAGAACTCTTAAAATACAATAAACTCTTAAAAAACATCCAGTTAAAAAGTGGCCAAGAGATTTAAACAGACAATTCACCAAAGATGATATTCAGTTGGCAAGTAAGCCTGTGAAAATACGCTGAGCATCATTTGTCACTAGGAAATTGTAAATTAGAACAATGAGATGCTACTACACACCTATTAGAATGACTAAAATCTAGAACGCTGACAATGCCAGTCGTTGACAAGGCTATAGAGCAACAGGAACTCTAAATCATTGCTGATGAGAATGCAAAATGATACAACTACTTTGGAAGACAGTTTAACAGTTTTTTTTTAACTGTATTACTGTATGATACAGCAGTCATGCTCCTTGGTATTTACCCAGATGAGTTGAAAACACGTTTCACAAAAACCTGCACACAAAATTTACAGACGCTTCATTCATAATTGCTAAAACTTAGAAGATGTCCTTCAATAGATGTGTGTATAAACAAACTGTGATACATCCAGATAATGGGATATTATTCACAAATAAAGAGAAATGAGCTATCAAGGCACAAAAAGACATGGAGAATGGTAAATGCATGTTGCCTAATAAAGAAGCAGTCTAATTCCATACTGTAAGACTCCAACAACATGACGCTTTTGAAAATGCAAAACTTAACAGTAAAAAGATCAGTGGTTGCCAGGGACTCAGGAGAATGGGAGAAGGATGAACAGGTAGAGCACAGGAGAGTTTTAGGGCAGAGAAACTATTCTGTAGGACACTGTATTGTTGGATACGTCACTATATATGTATGAGTTCTAAGAGTGAAAGTTCTAAGTGTGAGATGGGGAAAAGTGTGGAGGGCAAAGAGTATCCCAAGCAGAGCTAACACTCCCAAGGATTGATAAGGATCAGGTTAGACTTCTCAAGAGGAGGAACTGCTCAATTCCTGCCCAAGGTCTTAACTCACAGGTACCTTGTCTGTGGATCCCTTCCCTTACTTCTGATAGGATATCTAGTCCCTAGGTTGGCTATGGACATGTTTGTTCCTTTATCCCAATTCCAGGACACAGATTTAATGACTGTTCTTTATAAGTCCCCCCAACCCACTCACAGGAGTTGAGTGGAAGTTCTGTCTAACCTAGACTAGCCACAAACACCCTAGTGGTGAGCCTCAGGATGTTAGGCAAGGGCTCTGTATAAAGCCCTCTTCTATGAGGACAGAGACTAAGTCTCCAATGGCAGTGTTAAAAGTGTAGTTCAAGTGATCTTGAAGGAGGGGCTGCAGAGGCAAGGAACCAGGCTGGTCTTGATTTTAAGTCTTGGATGTATAGATTAACAGGTACCTTCCTCCTACCAGCAACTTCTGGAAACCATGAAAGAGGGCTAAGGACCCAGAGACATAGAAGGAGTCAGACTTGGTTGGATTTTGCGGGGCTTTTGACTGCTGTTTTCTAAACCACCATAAAACCATTTTCAGATCTCAGTCTAGATATTAAAGAGTCCTCAAGATGACACTACTTTTTGGCAGCAAATTAAAAGCCAAATGAACTTACAGAATAAGTTTGTCTCATTTTCTTCCCATTTTCCACATATGTACCATGTGTAAAAATAGTTTTGAAGTATCATAATTTACACTTTTCATAGATATTTATTGAGTATCTACTATATACCAAATTTGTTTGAGGCACTGGGATATAACAGTAAATGAAAGTTTATCCCTGCTGTCATGAAACTTAATTCTACTTGAGGGAGACAGACTATGAAAAATATTTTTAAAAAATCTAATGAATAATTCCAGATAGTGTTAATACAATTAAAATAGTACAGGGTAAAGAAACAGAATGTTCTGAGAATGAGGCTAACCTAGGTTCCATTGGGATGAGACTCAAATGATAAGAAGACGTTGCTTGAGGATCTGAGGGAATAACGAAAGCAAGCACCCTGACACACAAACAAATTTGCCTTATTTCAGGGGCAGAAGAGGCTAATATGACTGGCATTTAGTGTGCCAGGCCAAGTGGGATAAAATATAAAATCAGAAAGATAGGCAGGGTCTAAATTATGTAGGTCTCTAAAATGCTTCAGTAAGAAATTTGTTTTTTCTTCTACTTTCTTACACACCACTTTAGAGAGTTTTTAGAAGGAAGAATGCTATATCTGATTTACCTTGTAAAAGATCATTCTGGTTACTGGATGGATAATGAACTGGGGGTGGGTTGGGGGTAAGAGTAGAAGGCAGGAGATCAGTTACAAGGCCTTTGTAGTTTGCTAGGTGAGAGAGAATGGTAAGTTGCCAGAATTGTGGTAGTGAACTATAGAAAGAGCTAGTCTAAATGCAGACAATGATTTGGAATTGTTCCATTCAGTTCTGTGTCATTTTCATGTTTTAGGACTCTTTACCTTGGGAGAGTCCTAAAGTATCATATGATATACAAGATATACAAATATATATACATATGTGTGTGTGTGTGTGTGTGTGTGTGTGTGTGTGTGTGTATATATATAAAGTGGCCTAGTGGCCTCTTGCTCTCTCTGTTTTTTATATTTCTGGGAACTATATAAAGGGAAGTAGAGAATTTTAGGCCATTTTCTTCATGTATTTTTTTTCAAGATTTATTTTATTAAAGATACTAGTAGTAAAATTCCTGATAATATAGAAATTGAGCAGTGTAAATTGATTTCTTTTGAAATTTTTTTCTCAAGGATTTGAAACTTTTAAGTGTCCACCCAGACTTATCTTTTGAGATTATTTATTTTATTATCCAGAAAGGTATAAGAGGGAAGTAAACTCTGAAACTTGTAGAAATGAAATAACTACTGATTTCTAAATTCCCTTACAGCTCTGAAAACTTTGGTCACTTTCTGATTGTGTGATTGTTGTGGTATAAACCATGAGGCTGGATTATATGTTCTTCAAGCATGTTAGTACATTTCTTAGAGCTAAATCTGGGAGAGGATCTGGTGGACCAACATCCTAGCTACTGGTATTGCTAAAGAAGTAGCAATTATTTTCACTTTTTAAAATATAAACCAGATTTTTGGTGGACACATATGCAAGTACCCTACTGATTGTAAGGTACTTTTGACCCAAATATTAATGGGATCCTTACAAAGGCTTTCACCAGTTTGTAATTCTAACAGTGGTTAGAGTGCATTCATTATGTACTGCCAGGATCCTTAAGGGGTTTTCTGTAGGGCTGGAAATGGATCTCTCTATATCAAAAGTTATTAACTTGTTTTTTCCTTCTTGCATAAGGCATACATTAGTAGACTTTTTTTTTTTTTTTTTTTAATCCATTGAGTTTGGTACTTTTTTGAAGGACACAGTAAAATGAATTGTGAAATGTGAGTGCAGATTAGTGGAGAGCAAAGGAGCTTATTTCCCAGTCATATTTTTTGATTGGGGGAAAAAAAGGCAAAAGTGAAACTTCTGTCTTTATAGCATAACCAGGGACTATATTATCCTTCCAGTCTGCCACACTAACAATTTAAATAGCAAAATATCTTCTTAAAATAATTTTTACTATTCTCCATCCTGATGTAAACACTAAAAAGAGAGCTGTTATTTCTGTGCCTTGTAAGAATAGGTATTCTTGTAAATAAATGATTTTTTCAAATTCAATCTACCCAACTTTGGAAGAAGATTGTTACAAACAACACTGCACAAGGAGACTCAAGATAAGGATTTTAGCTCTGGTTTTGTTAATGGTCCACAATTATACCTTCTCAGAAATCCAGTTCCCCTAGCAGCAAAAGGTCCATAGTATTTGCCTTGCCTTCATGTCAAGATGTTTTGAGGATCAAATGAGGTAATGCTTGGAAAAGTTTGTGAATCATGAAGTAGTGTAATATCATTATAGTTTTTATGATTTGCGTCATCACTCCTTTTCAGAAGAACTGGCTACACACACTGTCTGCTGAAGTTTTGTCACTCTGTTCTGTGGAGTTAACCCATGCTAGTTGGCAAAATAACAAAGGTGTTATGAATACAGCCTTCAGATAAGCATCAGAGTCCCTCATCAGGATAATAGCTCTGCATCATCCCAGTACACTGCAAGTACACTTATAGTGCACCGTTTTGTCCAGTTATAAGCCCTGTCAGATTTTGCAAAATATGAGAACTCCCTCAGTTAAAATTTCTGTGTTTTTCTTGGCAAATTTAATGTTCCAGAGAATTTAAAATATTTTAAATAGAATTATTATGTTGACAGTCACAATGCTAATTAAATGTCATATTTATTTAGCAGTTATTCATTGTCAGATATTTGTCAAGTTGTATAAATTCTCGAATTTAGTCCTTACAACCATCTTGCATTATTATGCCCATTTTAGCTAAAGGAAATCTGAAACTTAGAGATATTAAATAACTTGTGCAGGTTACAACTGCTAAATGATGTAATTAAGAACCAGGCTGCCTGGTTTGATTTTTTTTTTTTTAATTTTTTAAAACTTATGAATTTTATTTAATTTTTTTTTTACACAGCAGGTTCTTATTAGCTATCCATTTTATACATATCAGTGTATACATGTCAACCCCAATCTCCCAATTCATCACACCACCCCCCCCCGTGCCACTTTCCCCCCTTGGTGTCCACGCATTTGTTCTCTACATCTGTATCTCTTATTTCTGTCCGGCAACAGGCTGCCTAGTTTTAAAACGTGCACTGAAATACTACCTTATACTACCTTCCCAGGGTCACCTTTTGGTGAAAAAATTTCAGAAAAATTTTAGATAGAAATGCAGCATTTTCAGAAACTCAAAAAACACCACTTAAGGAAAACACATGACAGTCCTTCAGTTTTGTTTCATTCTGGGGAAAGAAAATTTCAGTTATCTCTACAACTACTTGGAATAAATTACTAAGTAGTTTGATAAAAATCTCCACATCAGTAATACTTTCACTCCTATATGCCCAAGATATTTAAAGTTTATTTTTTATTCTATTAAGAACCCTGGATAAGAGAAAGCCCTGTGCCCAGCAATGAAGACCCAATGCAGCCAAAAATAAATAAATAAAATAAACTTATTTAAAAAAAAAAGAACCCTGGGTATATTTACATGTTTATACTTAGAGCTAAGAAAAGGATGGAAAAGTATGGCTAAATCCTGAAAATTGACTTTCACATATTGTGTTAGTCTATAAATTTTTCCCCCTTCTACTATGTGTCACAGTTGATGAGCAGTTCTGAATATCTAAGCCTGTAACATTTAGAATCAACAGATATAGGTTCGATCCCAGCTCACTATTTGTGAGACTGTAGTATTGAGATTCAGTGTATCGCACTGAGCTATAATTTGATCATCATAACATGAGAATAACTATTAAAGTTTTTCTAATCTGTTTGAGAGCATTTTATAAACTATCAAACGCTATATAAATAATTGTATTATGTAACAAACTACAGATCTCTAGCAACTAAGGTACTCATATCTGTGTAACTTTCTTAAATTTTAAGTATGAAAGCTACTAAAATATGTGCATATGCTTGAACTCTTTCTCCTCTGCTATGGACTGAGTTCTTCCCCCCTGTCCATTCATATGTTGAAGTCCTAACCCTAATAATGTGACTGCATTTGGAGATAGGACCTGTGAAGGAGTGATAAAGGTTAAATGAGATCATAAGTGTGGGGCCCTAATCAAATGGTACTAGTGCCCTTATAAGAAGGGGGAGAGATACCAGAGTTCTCTCCTCCATGTGAGGACACAGTGAGAAGCCAGCTGTCTGCAAGCCAGTAAGAGAGTCTCACCAGGAACCAAATTGGCTGGCACCTTGATCTTGGACTTACTAGCCTCCTGAGCTGTGAGAAATAAATGTATGCTCTTTAAGCCACCCTGTCTGTGGTATTTTGTTTTGGCAGCCCAAGCTCACTAATTTACTTTCTTCAGTATACTAATATACCTAATATTCCTAAGGATAGTTGTAATAAAAAGAACTAGTAGCAAGTTACACCAACCTAGTAATAGGTTATGTGGGGTGGGATGGGGGCATGGGGGGATAGATTGACTTTAAGGAATTGGCTCAGTCAGGAGAGTCAGGCAAAAGTTGATGTTGTAGTCTTGAATTCCAAGGCTGGTCACTCAGAATTTCTATGTTGCAGCCTGGAGGCAGAATATTTTATTCCTTGGGAAACCTTGGTGTTTGCTCTAAAGGGCTTCAACTTATTATATAAGGCCCACTCATGTTATGAAGAGTATTCTGCTTTACTTAAAATCAACTGATTGAATTGTAAATTACATCTATAAAATACCTTTACAGGAAATCTAGACTAGTGTTTGACCAAACAATTGGTCATTATAGTCTAGCCAAGTTAAGATGTAAAATTACTATTATATTGCTGTAACAAATTACTACAAATTTAGTAGCTTAAAAAAATCACAAATTTATTACCTCACAGTCTGGAGATCAGAAGTCTGAAATGGTTCTCAGTGGCTTAAAACCAAGATGTTGAAAGACTGAGTTTCTTCTGAAAGTTCTAGGAGAAAATCTACTTCTTTGTCTTTTCCAGCTTCTAGAGGCTGCCCCCATTTCTTGGCTCTTGGCTTCATTCCTCCATCTTCAAAGCCAAGTCCTTCTTATATTGTCATCTCCCTAGGTTTCTCTCTCTTCTACCTTTTTCTTCCATTTATAAGGGCCTTTGTGGTTACATTGGCCCCACATGGATAATCCTGGCTACTCTCCTCATCTAAAGGTCAGCAGATTAGCATCCTTAATTCCATTTGTCATCTTAACTCCCCTTTGCCACGTAACATAAGATATTCCCAAGTTTCTGGGGTTTGGGACACGGACATCATGGAGTGGAGTGGCATTCTTCTGCCTACTTCACTAGCTGATCTTTGTGGCCAAAGAAGAATATGGTAATTGTTGAAACCAGACCTTTAAGTAAAACCACCTGAGTTGGCAGTCCTAACTCTTCCTCTGACTAACCGAATTCATCTGGTAGGTGACTTCATTTTGCCCCAATTTACTCATCTATAAATTGAACTGATAGTTTTTGGAAGGGTTAAGTGGGTTGATACTTGTAAAGCACCTAGAAGAGTGATTAGCACATAATCAAGAAATCAACTCA
This sequence comes from Physeter macrocephalus, assembly GCF_002837175.3. Taxonomy (NCBI): domain Eukaryota; kingdom Metazoa; phylum Chordata; class Mammalia; order Artiodactyla; family Physeteridae; genus Physeter; species Physeter macrocephalus. Next base: position 44,094,849 of record NC_041220.1, on the reverse strand, counting down.
TTTATCTGTTATTATTTTGATTACAGATTTCAAATGTGGTTGTTTCAATTAAAACTAATATAAATTGGTCAGGGGAAAGGAGAGAGATATAATAATCATCAGTTTGTTCCATAGCTTTTCTTTAGGTTTTGTGTAACCTAAGATTACTTTTTCTCTTTGAAGTTATCTTGAAATCTGGAGACACAGTGGTATTTTCTACATATACGTATGTACCTACTAAATAAAAAATACTTCATGCCTGAGAATGGAAACAAATAAACAAAACATCACCAAAAAAGTGAATGAGCATATTAAAATAAGAATTTGAAAGAGGGGTTGATTGTTTCCTGACTTTCTCCTGATTTGAAGAAGGAGGTGGGGGTTTTAGAAAAAGAGTGAGGTAGCCTTGATTATTTTTAAGAACACATAACCCTGTAATTAAATATTAAATATTCTCCATAGAAAATCAAAAGCAAAACCAGATTAGGTTACAAAATCGACATCAGGCATAGATATGTGTTTGTTTGTGATTTTTATTGTTGGAAATGAGAAAATCTGCCAAATAGTTTACCTGTTAGGACCTGGCAGCTCAACAGGCAAATATGGTAGCAGCAAGATGATATATCTTCTTTACATTGAATTTTAAAATAATTACAGACATTTTGTTATGTACTTTTTATATTTAAGATTTTTGACACCAGTGACCACATACTAAACTTTTCTGCATTTTTCTTGGTTTCAACAAATCCTTTCTATGATGAATATTGTGAATTTAGTACTTCCATTGGCATAGATAGGGAGAAGCTAAATTTTAACCAAGCACATGGGTAATATAATCCACTAAATCATACATGAAATAGAATGTTAAGCTCTGAAAGCCTCCAATAATAACCTTATTATCATACTTATAATAGAGTTCTTATTGTGTGGAACTCTCACTTTAAAGATTACTGTACTGAATGCATTGCTTAAGAATAGTGTATACAGAATTTATAACAGATTTTGTACCGTTATTTTTATTTATGTTGTAGTGCAATATTTGGATGTTAACATATGCTCATCTACTAAGGTAGAAGTACTATTGAAATGTGAGTAGAAAGAACATTTTTTAGTAGCTTAATAGAAAGCTATCACTTTGAAAGTTGCATATGAATTCTCATTTAACAGGCTTTTTCTTTTAAAAGTTTTTCACTTAAAAAGTATTTGTTGAACATGTTCCAATACCGATTCTAGCTGTTGAGGACAGGTTAACAAGACATAAGAGAGTCTTTTCCTATGCATCTTATATTCTAGCCTTCTTTAGAAAAATAATGTGATAATTTTTATCTTTTCTGGTAATTTATGGTAGTATTCTTTTGTCACTGGATATATGAAATAAATTAGAGGAGTAAAAGTATATTTAATATAAGTTATTACATAAAATTTTAATTTTGAACTAATAGGATTAAATAGATTACTGTGAAATAGAAAGAGAAGGGGGTCATTGAGTAAATAGTTATTGATTACTTGCATATTGCAGAGAATTATGTCCCTTTAGGAACTAGAACCTATTATACTGAACAGTATAACTTCCTTGTAGCAAATTAGCAAATAGGGCCATACAGAAACTGGGACCTTAGAGAGTTAAATTGTTTGCTATGGTTGTACAGGTGAGGAAGCAGGGCCCTCAGCTGAGTCTGGAAACCAGGTATATTTCATTCCAACATAAATACTCTTAACCCAAATGAAATGTGGCATCTTGGTTTGTAAATTTTTAAAAAGAATTTATTAAAGTATAGTTGATTTACAGTGTTGTGTTAATTTCTGCTGTACAGCAAAGATATTCAGTTATATATATGTATATATTCTTTTTCATGTTCTTTTCCATTTTGGTTTGTCACAGGATATGGAATATAGTTCCCTATGCTGTACATAGGACCTTGTTGCTTATTCATCCTATATATAATAGTTTGCACCTGCTAATCCCAAACTCCCAGTCCTTCCCTCCCCCACTCCCTCTCCCTGTTGGCAACCACAAATCTGTTGTCTATATCTGTGCGTCTGTTTCTGTTTTGTAGATATGTTCATATGTGTTGTATTTTATATTCCACATGTAAATGATATCATATGATATTTGTCTTTCTATTTCTGACTTACTTTGCTTAGTATGATAATCTCTAGGTCCACGCATGTTGCTGCAAATGGCATTATTTCATTCTTTTTTGTGGCTGAGTAATATTCCATTGTATATATATACCATATCTTCTTTATCCATTCATCTGTCAATGGACATTTAGGTTGTTTCCATGTCTTGGCTATTGTGAATAGTGCTGCTACGGAAAGTGCATGTGTCTTTTCGAATTAAGTTTTGTCTGGGTATATGCCCAGGAGTGGGATTGCTGGTTGATACGGCAACTCTATTTTTAGATTTTTGAGGAACCTGCATGCTGTTTTCCATATTGGCTGCACCAGTTTACATTCCCACCAACAGTCTGGTTTGTAAATTACTCATTCTCTTGAGTGGGATGTTTCTAGATGTTAATATGTACTTTGTTATGAGGAATTTGAAGTCTCTTTGGTCACATTGTTTGTATGTATTCTCACACAGAAGGAATCCTCTGACTTTAGAACCATTATAACCTATTGGAATCCACATGCAGGTAATAAAAAAGACTCATTTATCTAAACATCAACGGGAATTCTAGGAAATATATGATTTGCATATAGGTTTCAAATGAGCACCTAAATATTTGAGAATTGTATAGGAAAATAAACATTTATTGTCTAATTGTTACAGAAAAATAAATCCTCTATAAACTGTTTTTTTAATCAAGAAATTTAAATTTGAATCTCCATAAGCATTAAATCATTTTCTGTAGTTGAAATTTACCTCTATTTTTTCTCCTTAATTTTCACATACATGGAAAATTTTTGTCAATGTAATAAAAAGTTTATTTTGTTGATATAAAAAAATACTACATATTAAACAAGATCTTACAATAAGCATTTCTTGAGTAGTTACTATTTGCTGTGTGCTGGGTGTAAGAGGATGAATTTGCCAATCTCTTTCCTCAGGCGTGAAATATTTAGAGACATAGTCACTTCGTTTAAATGCTGTCTGAGACACATAAGGACGTATCTGGTTATTTGCCATGTTTTTATTAGTTTTTTTTTTTTTTTTTTTTTTTTTCGGTACGTGGGCCTCTCACTGCTGTGGCCTCAGCAAATTAGCAAATAGGGCCATACAGAAACTGGGACCTTAGAGAGTTAAATTGTTTGCTATGGTTGTACAGGTGAGGAAGCAGGGCCCTCAGCTGAGTCTGGAAACCAGGTATATTTCATTCCAACATAAATACTCTTAACCCAAATGAAATGTGGCATCTTGGTTTGTAAATTTTTAAAAAGAATTTATTAAAGTATAGTTGATTTACAGTGTTGTGTTAATTTCTGCTGTACAGCAAAGATATTCAGTTATATATATGTATATATTCTTTTTCATGTTCTTTTCCATTTTGGTTTGTCACAGGATATGGAATATAGTTCCCTATGCTGTACATAGGACCTTGTTGCTTATTCATCCTATATATAATAGTTTGCACCTGCTAATCCCAAACTCCCAGTCCTTCCCTCCCCCACTCCCTCTCCCTGTTGGCAACCACAAATCTGTTGTCTATATCTGTGCGTCTGTTTCTGTTTTGTAGATATGTTCATATGTGTTGTATTTTATATTCCACATGTAAATGATATCATATGATATTTGTCTTTCTATTTCTGACTTACTTTGCTTAGTATGATAATCTCTAGGTCCACGCATGTTGCTGCAAATGGCATTATTTCATTCTTTTTTGTGGCTGAGTAATATTCCATTGTATATATATACCATATCTTCTTTATCCATTCATCTGTCAATGGACATTTAGGTTGTTTCCATGTCTTGGCTATTGTGAATAGTGCTGCTACGGAAAGTGCATGTGTCTTTTCGAATTAAGTTTTGTCTGGGTATATGCCCAGGAGTGGGATTGCTGGTTGATACGGCAACTCTATTTTTAGATTTTTGAGGAACCTGCATGCTGTTTTCCATATTGGCTGCACCAGTTTACATTCCCACCAACAGTCTGGTTTGTAAATTACTCATTCTCTTGAGTGGGATGTTTCTAGATGTTAATATGTACTTTGTTATGAGGAATTTGAAGTCTCTTTGGTCACATTGTTTGTATGTATTCTCACACAGAAGGAATCCTCTGACTTTAGAACCATTATAACCTATTGGAATCCACATGCAGGTAATAAAAAAGACTCATTTATCTAAACATCAACGGGAATTCTAGGAAATATATGATTTGCATATAGGTTTCAAATGAGCACCTAAATATTTGAGAATTGTATAGGAAAATAAACATTTATTGTCTAATTGTTACAGAAAAATAAATCCTCTATAAACTGTTTTTTTAATCAAGAAATTTAAATTTGAATCTCCATAAGCATTAAATCATTTTCTGTAGTTGAAATTTACCTCTATTTTTTCTCCTTAATTTTCACATACATGGAAAATTTTTGTCAATGTAATAAAAAGTTTATTTTGTTGATATAAAAAAATACTACATATTAAACAAGATCTTACAATAAGCATTTCTTGAGTAGTTACTATTTGCTGTGTGCTGGGTGTAAGAGGATGAATTTGCCAATCTCTTTCCTCAGGCGTGAAATATTTAGAGACATAGTCACTTCGTTTAAATGCTGTCTGAGACACATAAGGACGTATCTGGTTATTTGCCATGTTTTTATTAGTTTTTTTTTTTTTTTTTTTTTTTTTGCGGTACGTGGGCCTCTCACTGCTGTGGCCTCTCCCGTTGCGGAGCACAGGCTCCGGACGCGCAGGCTCAGCGGCCATGGCTCATGGGCCCAGCTGCTCCGCGGTATGTGGGATCTTCCCGGACCGGGGCACGAACCCGTGTCCCCTGCATCGGCAGGCGGACTCTCAACCACTGCGCCACCAGGGAAGCCCTATTAGGTATTTTTAACAGAGAAAATATTTATAATCATAACTATTTTGTTATTTTAAAACCATTGTAAAATATAGAAAAATTTAGGTAGCCAACTAATATTACTCCTAATAGTAGCTACAATTATTTGTTTAATGTGGCAAAATCCGTGAACTTTTATTAGATTTTATTTAGAAGAATTTACTTTTAATTATGATTTTTTCAGTGTTATTGATATCCAGCTAGCCAATTATTCCAGTTTAAAAATGTTATTAGAAAAAAAAAGAATTCAAAGTTTGATATTAGAATATATTTAGCCAAGAATTATCTGTGAATTGGTATTGTCTGAGAATGGTATTTTTTGCCAAACTATTTTCATATTTTACACAATAAGCTCTAAATTCAAACATGAATTTAGATTTATATGAGCCAAAACTTTGGGAAATAAGGCACAAAACATATTTAATATTAATAGTCTTTTTGTACTGAAGGTTATCCACAGTCAACAGAAAGCCATTTAGTTAAAGTAGCATATTTTGGTAAACACAAGACTACTAAGCCATCTAACAGCGAATTTTGAGTGAAATCTCTGATTAAAATATTTGGAAGAGTTTCTCTAGGCGATTACTCTTAATGGAGTACAGACCTATCATTATTAAAACTTACTATACTACTTTGTTTTTGCTTTGAAGATAGAACAACTGTTGTTAGGGGAAAGATTTTATGTTCTGAGTTTAAGAATGGTGAATGGATAATTATACCAAAAAAGATAGACTTGTGTTGGAAAATTTTAAATTCCTTTCTTTGGGGGAGCTTTTGCTCAGATGCTTTGGGGTAAATTTTCAATGCAGTGTGTGTTAAGATTGAACCACGCAACTCTCACTGACATTAATGGGAATCTCTAGGCTAAATCTGTTCATGCTCTGCTGAAAATGTACCCCCTAACGTTTGAGTACTTTTCTGGCTATCATAAATGCTAAAATAGTGATTATGCTCCACAGTATAAATATATATTTAGATAGTTTTAAAGTATTTATTTGATGTAGGGTTATGTGAATAGTTACATAGAGCTCCAATCTAATACTACTTAATATTGAAAATAGTGGTGTTCAATGAACTAAACTATACATTTTACTTCAACCAAGATAGGAATGCTCTGCTTCATTTTGACTTCATTTTACTTCTTGCTGTGATTCTGAACAGAAGCCACTGTGGTAGAAAGTGAGAGCACCCAGTGGATTCGTTTATGGAATGCCATATGCTAAGAGTATTCTTAGAGTTTCCCCCTCTTTCCCCTTTGTCCTTATTTTAAATATAAGTACATCCAGGGCTTCAAAAACATTCTATCTAGTGTAAGCTACACATTGAATTTTGCTATTTTTTTCTTCATTTTGCTGGTTGAGGCACAGTACACAAGTATTTCCTATAAAATATGTTCCTAGCTTGCTTTCTTTTTCTATTTAAGTACAAGTAGATGCTTTATCCTTAAATTGCTTTGCCTTGCATCTTTTTAAAATGATCAATTTAGAGAAATTCAAACCTACTGTAAAGCTAATTTATCAGATACTTACTGTATTTTATGCTGCTTTTGAATGGTATTATGTACTTGTAGAACCTTGTGACTCTTTAAATAGTAAACAAAAAATAGTTTTTTTTGATCATTGAAGAATGATTATAGAACATTTCTTACCTGGATCTTTCTGGTTAGCAGGGTTCAAGTAAGAAATATCCTAAGTTTTGCTTTGTTAGTGTTTAGTGTTGGTTTGAAGAAAGCTTGATATAGGAAGTTTCAGAAGAAATATAAGAAGGAAATGTAATCTGAAAATATACCTATATTAAGCAATATGTATATATATATATATATCATAGTGATGTAGCATATTTAAATTAAGGAAAAGGAAGTGGATTGTACTGACGGTAGTTTTTTGACTTTGGTAGAAGAATCAAACTAATTTCACAACATGCCTAATTTTAAAAATCTGGCTTTACCCATGTCAAGAATACTTTCTCTTTCATTCACTTTACTGAGGTTATTGAATATTACTATCTAGGACTAAAACACCATTAGATACTCTCCATGTTAGAAAGATGAATAAAGCACTTGGAACTGTAGTGAGATTACACATTTAAGAGTGATGAAAATGAGTTTGGACTTCCTGAGTTCATCGTACCTCTAGATGCCATAAATAAGTATCATCCAGTCTGATTAAAACTGAACTTCTGGGGTTTGGGGGAGAGGTCAATTCAAGGGACAGATTTTGGCGTCATGATCATAGAGGTGGTAGCTGAAATTCTAGGATTAGAGTAGATCACTAAAGAAAAGGAAGTAGAATAAGAGATGAAAAGTCTGGAGAAATCATACAAATAAAGAGAAAGAGAAACAAAGAGACAAGGAGAATTTGAAGAGTAAAGAGGAGATTGTGAAAATGATAGACAAGGAAGAAAAAATTTTAAGAAAGATGAAGAGCTCAAATATCTAATGTTTCACATTGTTATTGGCATATTGACTGAGAAAAGGCAATTTAACTTATTAATCCATGGGTATGTTCACTTGTTTTAAAAAGATAGAACTTGCACTCTAAAATATTGAGGCCTGAATGGAAAATAAAATGGAAGCTGCCATTAAGACTGTCAAAAATTGTTTCAGTACATTGGCCATGAGAAGAGGGAATCAAGTATGAGGGTGGTATGATACGGAGCAGGAGTTGTGGGAGGCTGTTTTGCTGTTGATTTGTTTCTCTTGCTTGGGTAAGATTTGCATCCATTTTTCACTAGGAAAATGTATTAATTTATAGTCCAAACTGGGTCTCCTCTGATAGTGAAAAGGGGCTATTAGTATTTGCTCTAGGATTACAGGCATACACAGGAACTATGCCTAGCAAAGTAGGATATAGTAAGTACACTGCCATGTGTGAAATAGATAGCTAGTGGGAACCTGCGGTATAGCACAGGGAGCTCAGGTCGGTGTGCTGCGATGATGTAGGTGGGCAGGATGGGGTGGGGAGGGTGGGAGGGAGGTCCAAGAGGGAGGGGATATATATGTACGTACAGCTGATTCACTTTGCTGTCAGCAGAAACTAACACAACATTGTAAAGCAATTATACTCCAATAAAAAAAATAGATACCCGGTTTACAGGTAGAGGGAATTAAGCCTAATAATTTTCAGTTCTAATCTGGACAGGCTGGGGTAGCATAAAAAGCTTTTAAGGTTCTGGATGATATAGAGAGCAGAAACACTGCCACATTCATTCCTGAGATAATTGGATCCAGTGACACTTTCCCAATGATTGGCTATAAAGCAGAGGCAAAACTTGCAAGCCCTATGCCAATTGTTTCATAATATATTAAAGAGTATCTTCCTTGCAATGAAAGGGAAAGAGAGAAACAGCATATGACCCTCTAAACAGTTTTTACAGATGCATGTAGACACAACATAAAAAGGAATATGACAAAGAGAATACCACCCATTACAAAAGAAAATAGCCAGATTTGCATAGTTGTTTTTTTGTCTGTGTGTTTTTAAGTTCAGGTTAACGTTTTTGAGATATATTAAATGGGACCATATGAGATTTAGGTGAAACTTTTTTGCATAGTTTAAGTTTTTTTTTTTCTAAAGCAGAATATTTTCTTGATAAATATGGTAGGAATGTTAGGTGATATGATTACCCTCTCTGTAAACTAAGAGGATCTCATTTGGTTTGGTTTGTTACACTATTGAATTCTCCTGGTCCTCCTCCTGCCTTATTGTGTACTGTTCCCCATAGTCCCTCAAGCTGAAAATTGATCTTCAGTCAATAGTGTGCAGCGATTTGACCTGCTCGGTAATCAGTCCTGCTCTGTGAATGAAATTCATCGTGGGAGACTTGATTACTATCTCTGTTAGGACTGACCTGGTTGAAAGCTCTGTCAAGCTGCCTGAAATTTGGATGCTTTGGACGTTTGCCGTAAGGAATTCTTTGCTCACCATAGGAGCTAAATTGAACAGGGATGAAGGACTGGTGTTTATTGATTTTTTTTTTTTTTCCCCCTTCTTGCTTCTGAACAGCTTAGATGACAGGATACAAATTTAAAAGCCATTCCCTTAGCATTTAAGTAAAATACTCCTCTACTCTTGTAAGTCTTCCTGATGTGGTTTCAAATAACTTTATAAAATAAAACAAGTTTTATAATTGGAAAAACATTTAGCTGGCTAATAGAAATTCAAAGAAATCTTTGACAATATTGTATCATTGCTTATACCTGCTCTTGAAAGCTGATAGTAATGGCAGGGTTTCCTTCCTATAAGGATCAAACCATCCTTTGTTTGAAATTAAAAGTCAGTCTTTTGATGTTTCCCTGAGCCTTTTCTTCCTCTTTGCTCTTTTCTTTCTTCTCTCTTTTTTTTTTGATTCTATTCTGATTTGTTTTAAATGTAGAATTTTAATTTTTCCATTTATATAAACAAAGATAAATGCTCAATGAAAAGTCAACAATACAGAAACTTACAGAGGAGAATAAAACCACCTGACATCTCTACAAAAATTAATTTTGTTACGTTTAGGTCACTATCCTTCTGTGCACATATATTGAATTGATGGTGTTCTGTAAACCGCTTTTTTTTTTTTTACTTAACAGTATGTTGTGACCATTTTCTGGGACAATAAATATAGATCTGTGTTCTCTTTGTATGACTATACAGGATTCAGATATTTAACTGATTTTCTAAAGGTGGGCATATGGAGGTGTCTTCAATTTTCTAAAATCATAAAGCAGAGGAAAAACTTTGTGTTATTCATTATTTGGTGTCAGGAGAGAGCCAGTCAAGCTGTCTGAGCACATTGGGATGTGTTAGCAGGGGAAAGGTGCACGTAAGAGAACCTAAGGATATTCAGTTGGGTCTCCTTTAAAGCCTGGAATCAAATAAATTGGGGTCACTCTTGGGCACACTTAATTGTCTTAGCTTCTTTTTGGCATCTGCTGTCAGACTTTACATCTGTGTATATGGTGGAAAATGGTGTTCCAGTCTTACATATGCTCACTATTTAAGGCTGATTAAAGTTCTCATTTTTATTTTCAAATTTCATGGAGAGGAGCTCTATTTGGCCAGCATGAGTCAAGTGGCTTCTGCTTCTCCGATTAGTTAGGTTCAAGGGGAGGGGTAAAGTATACTGTGTACTCAGCAGGGACAGTGGAGATAGTATGTGTGCCAGTTTTCTAACGAGACAATGTGATGATGGAGGGAACACTTTTGCATGTACTTTTGTACTCATCTGATACCCTAGGATAAATACATTGAAGTAAAATGTCAAGATAAAAAGCACTTATTGTAGATTTTAACATATCCCGCCAGCTTGTTTATTGGAAAGGTTGTTCCAGTAGACATTCCTTCCAACAGTACCTGAAATGTTTTTCTTCCTTGATGCTTATTACTCCAGCAATACTTAATTCTCAATCTTTTAACTGTGAACCTGTATGATAGTCCAACAATTATGAACAATTATGTTTCAATAAAATTTATTTAAAAGTGAAGTTAAAACTATTTTACATATTTTCCCAGTGTTTTTTTCTTCTGTTTAAATTTTCATAGATGGATTTTTCTATGATCACCTTTGGCTCAATTTGTAGGAGCTTTTTCTTAACATTTGGGGTATTAATACTTTGTCTATCCTTGATTAGAAATTATTGTCCCACTTAAACTTTCAACCTTGTTTATGATGATTTTGCTATACAGACATTTAAATTTTTATTTAGACAATTATTAAGCATGACAGAATTTTGGGTGAGAGGAATATACATTGCAAATAAAAGTAACTTTAGCTGTAAATAATAGCTTCTAACATTGCTAGGTATAAATTGCTAGTGCAAATATAAAAATGTATGTAATTACTTGCAGAGTTTAGTTATTTTTCTCACTTGAAGGTATGCATTGCAATTTCAGATCAGTCTTTTCTTTTTTAATTTGAGGAAATAGGAGCACAAAGTTTGAAGCTCACTCATGGTACTGTTACTTAAAAAAGTGAGCACATTTACTTTTCTTTAGGAGTGGATAAGTCTCTTAGATATCACGGGCTTCTTTTCACCTGCTGTAAAGTAAGGCATTTGGAACTGTAATTTCTATCAATGTGTATTGAGCATCTATAATTTATCAGCCTATTTACATGTGCTCTTTATTCGTCATTTCAACCCTGTAAGATAGGTATTATTGCCTGCTTCTTATGTGTTGAGAATCTGAGGTTCAGAGAAATGAACTAAACTTTCTTATCATCATGTAATGTATGATAGAACTGAAATGTGAATTTAGTTCTTTCAGAATTTAAAACTTGTCATTTTCCTGATTATATCATATATTTATATTACTGTGATATAGACCCTGTGCTCCAGAAACTTAGTTTCTAATTGGGAAGAGGATATATTTAGTGAGTATTTGCCATCTAGATCAATGATTCTTAAGTAGGAAATGGTACCACCTCTGGAGCATTTGAAAACGTGGGAGAACATTTTCATTTGTCACATTGACTGGGAGTTGATACTGACATTTAGTGATTGAGGCCCAGGAATGCTAAACATTTTGCAATGCCTACTTCAGGCTCCTAGAACAAAGAATTTCCCCCCACATTTGCCCTTGGTGCCCCCATTGAGAAACAGTTTTTTTTCCTGTGATATCCATGAGCGCAGGGGACATTTCTTCTTCTTGTATTATTACTGCCTAGTAGAAGGTATAATGCCATTTAGCTTCAGGCTCTTGTTGCATGTACTAAAAACGTCCTAGAGTCATAGCCACAAATAGGAGCACCCATACTAATAGGACAGAAGTTATTACTGTCTCTTACCATCCAACCCAGAGTTTCAATACTGAGCACTTTTGTTTACCAAGAGAATATCCAGAGCCTTCACGGTATTATAGATTTTATTGGGTTGGCCAGAGGGTTCATTTGTTTTTTTCTGTAAGATGGCTCTAGTAGCACTTAGTTGTCTTTAACTTCACTCAAAACAACTTTGTTAGATTGTATGTGACAGCTGTCATATCAGCGTGCATTTAAAAAAAGACATCAAAATTGGTGAACTTTTGTGTAGCCATTTTAATACTGAAGATGGAAGAATAAAAGCAACATTTTCGACATATTATGCTTTATTATTTCAAGAAATGTAAAAACACAACTGAAATGCACAAAAAGATTTGTGCAGTGTAGGAGAAGGTGCTCTGACTGATCGAATGTTTCAAAAGTGGTTTGTGAAGTTTCGTGCTGGAGATTTCTTGAGGGAAGATGCTCCATGGTCGGGTAGACCAGTTGAAGTTGATAGCGAGCAAATTGAGACATTAATTGAGAACGATCAATGTTATACCACTCAGGAGATAGCTGACATACTCAAAATATCCAAATCAAGCATGGAAAATCATTTGCACCAGCTTGGTTGTGTTAATCGCTTTGATGTTTGGGTTCCACATAAGCTAAGTGAAAAAAACCGTCTTGACCATATTTCCTCATGTGATTCTCTACTTAAACATAACAAAAACGTTCTGTTTTTAAAACAAATTGTGATGGGCGATGAAAAGTGGATAGTGTACAATAATGTGGATCAGAAAATACTGTGGGGCAAGTGAAATGAATCACCACCATACGCCAAAGGACGGTCTTCATCCAAAGAAGGTGATGTGTATATGATAGGATTGGAAGGGAGTCCTCTATTATGAGCTCCTTCCGGAAAACCAAACGATTAATTCCAACAAGTACTGCTCCCAATTAAACCAACTGAAAGCAGCACTCTACGAAAAGCGCCCAGAATTAGTCAACAGAAGACACATAATCTTCCATCAGGATAATGCAAGACCGCATGTTTCTTTGATGACCAGGCAAAAACTGCTACAGTTTGGCTGGGAAGTTCTGCTGTATTCAACAGACCTTGCACCTTTGGATTTCCATTTATTGTGGTCTTTACAAAATTCTCTTAATGGAAAAAATGTCAATTCCCTGGAGACTTTAAAAGGCACCTGGAACAGTTCTTTGCTCAAAAAGATACAAAGTTTTGGGAAGATGGAATTATGAAGTTGCCTGAAAAATGGCAGAAGGTAGTGGAACAAAAGGGTGAATACATTGTTCAATATAGTTCTTGGTGAAAATGAAAAATGTGTCTTTTATTTCTACTTAAAAACCGAAGGCACTTTTTGCCCAACCCAATACATCGTAATCTGTTAGTATGATCTGTTTTTTTTTGTTGTTTTTTTTGGTACGCGGGCCTCTCACTGTTGTGGCCTCTCTCGCTGCGGAGCACAGGCTTCGTACGCGCAGGCTCAGCGGCCATGGCTCACGGGCCCAGCCGCTCCGCGGCATCTGGAATCTTCCCTGTCCGGGGCACGAACCCGTGTCCCCTGCATTGGCAGGCGGACTCTCAACCACTGCGCCACCAGGGAAGCCCTGTTAGTATGGTCTGAATTGTTCTCTGTCAGAATATGTCACTGGTTACTTCCTTCCTCACACTTATATTCTGTTAATAGTAAACTACCAAAGGAATCCTGCTCTCTGCTCTTTCATGTCACTCTCTCTTGGGTGGTGTTCTTTTCTCTACGAGGAATGCAATTCCCATTTTTCTTTACCCCAGTAGATCTAACTCACTTTTCATTATTCAGTTCAAGTATGTAAGTGTTCCTCTTCTGCAGCTGCAGAATACCCTGTGCATAGTGCTATTAAGGTGTTTACCACAGTATATTGTATTTTAGTTTTCTGTTCTTGTTTCCCCCCTAGCCTGTAAGCTCTGTAAAGGTAAGAGACTATGTTTATTTCAGTAGATTAAAGATTTTACATTACTTTCCCTGTAATTTGAACTATTCTTGATGAATATTCCACCAAGGTAAGAAGCTTGAGAGCAGTTTTGGAACAAGCTGTCCTTCCACCAGTTCAAACTATCCAAACATTGGATTATGTCTTGGCATTCTTTTTATTGGAATGAATCTGTAAAACTCTTAGTAAATGTCCTCTTCACAGAAGAGATACTTATATGGCTTTAAATCCATCATGGATTTCTAAATCTATCCTCAAGTTTGGCAGTAGAAACATTTTTTTTTGGCTTAATAAGGCTAAATTTTTGTTAAAATTTACTCTCTGTAAAGGCTTCATTCCAAAAAAATTTAAATCATTTGCTTTAAATAAGCATTTAACCAAAGTAGGAGATAATCACATATACTTTGCAAGTAAAGTAGGAAGAGGAATTAACACCTATGAATAGGAGAGAACACTTGGGAATTTATTATTTCTATTTTGTACTACCATCACAAATTGACTTAAAAGCAAACTATATCTTGATTAAATCCTGAAAAGGAAATCTTTAGTGGGCCTGTGCCACTATTAAGAATGCAAATATTTGAAATTCAAACTTATAAGAAATCATAATAAATGGAATTCTTGTGTAATTAAGTATTCTGATTTAAAGGAGCTTCAGATTTATAAAGTGTGAACTAGTTACCTCAGTTTTTCAGTTTTATTAAAAATATTTCTATAATGCTTTAGCACATTAATTTATGGGTAGTGCATTATAAAAATGATATATCCTCTTTGATATAGGCTCTTACAGTGTTTAAGGATCATTTTTTGAAATATGAAGTTTTTAATTGTAATTATGGGTTATGAATGAAATTATGTGACATAGCTCTTGAGTCTAGAATGTACTCTGGGTAATAATGTTCTAAGAATAATAATTTATAATATGTTTTTCTGTGATTTATCTTTTTCTTAAAAACTACATACAATAAGAAAGAGTTTAACTTAGATGGGGTTATGTTAATAATTAAGGTTTTAATGTGTCTGTTACATGTAATCTCTTTTGCTGATCAATGCTAATGACCAAAATGAACTATGGAAACAAATAAGTAAATGGTTAGAGGTTGAGAGAAAAAATAAAAAAACCACTAAAATTAATGAAGTGCTCTTTCCTATTATGATATATATCGGAGCTTGTCTTTAGTTTATAAATATGTATAGTTACATATAGTAGTGAAGAAAATCAAACTATTCCATAATTCTGTTAAAAATGGTGTATTATTTCATTCTGCCTTTCATACAATTAAATTGAAAAAAATATGTATAAACTAAACTTCAATGAAAATAAAGCTATCATCTCAAGCTTTGTGGATTTTGTCTTGAAAAACACATGATTAGCATGTTAGATCAAGGTTAAAGAACTTACTGTCTTTGAAGGCTCTGACAGTTGGGTTGCTGGCATGGCAAAAGAACCTGTATTCCATTAATGGGTGAACTTCTTACCCATGTGATAAATAGTGTACTTTACAAAGAAGTAAAATAATGAGATTTATTTCCTCTGCTTCAGGGAAATGAGGCAGGTGCATATGGTTATCTTGACTGAAAAAGCTGTCTCCTTATCAATAAACCACAGATAAAAAGTGGCTTGTTTGAGTACAAGTCATAAGCACATGGAAATATTTATTGAAATTTTATATTCTTTGGACTCTTGTGAATTAAATGAAAAATAATACATTGTGAAATTTTAACTCTGATGTAAATAATACTAATATTGCTGACAGAACTAATATGTTCATTATAAACTAGGCATATTATATATCTTCAATACATAGAGCTATAATAACTTAGGGGACACAATTTGAACTCTGGAACATTTCAATCCTTGTAATTATGAACTAATGGAATTCTACTTTATTTTTTGTTGTATTGTTCAGGGTACAGGTAAAACATCACAAAATGTGTAGTATAATATCCTGGGAATGTACTAAATTAGAAGCTGCCTAATTTTACTTGGGAATGTCACTTAAATGTGTTTTATTTAATCTGGATATGTTGAATTCTTGTTTAACCTGTGAAGTTTACTAACTTCCTGATCCTATTATTTTCAAAATATTCTTTAATATAAATTTCACTTGCAAAAAATTTAAAATTTTAAAATTTTAAATTTTAAAATTTAAAATTTAAAATTTAAAAATTTCCATAGTTTGCAGATAATTTAAATTTATTTCTTTATTTGAGGACTGGAATAGAATTTCTGGAGCACTGGGGAGAGAAGTTCCACCCTCGGAACTTTCTGTAGTTGCTCCCCTTCCTCTGGTGTTATCAGGAAAGAAGCTGAGAAAAATAACTGTGTTGTGGACAGGTATTAATTACATGCAGCAAAACTTAAAAGGGTGTATTTGTCATGAAATGAAAGTGAAAGGAAGCATTTTAAACTTTAGATACTTAATGCATTCAAAGAAAAAACCAGAGTGGTTACTATTAAGAGCTATCAGTAAGTGTTGTCAGGGACAACCTTCCTTTCCTCACACAAACTGCTATCCGTTCCCACAGCTCTAGAAAATGTGCCTTAGAAGCAAGGTTTTTCTAGTCACATTTTAGGACACTGGGGAGACTTCTGCAGATGTCTTCACTTGCGTTTTACTACGTTAATCTCCTTTTTTTTTGTTGTTAGGAACAACAAACTAGAATAGAATGTTATATATTTTAAAAAGACTCCTAGACCAGACTATAAAATACGTCTTTTTCAATTTCAGTTGAATTAGATTTGTGAGACAGCTTTGGTAGGATTTTTCTATGCATCGAATTGGATTTAGAAAGAGATTTCTCATCCTAATAGGTTAAATGGGGACAAAATCTAGTCTTAAGTTGTATCCATTGAATAAAATTTCTCAATTTTATGTAGTAGATACAATATTTGCTTCCTCATTAAACATAAAAGAAGGTCTATTATAATCCATATGACTTAAATTCTTAACTCTTCCTTTTAAAAACACATTTATAAACTATTTCTATGAAAAAAAGTAGAATGATTGCTGCCTTTCCTTGGAAGAGATTGTTTAAAATAATTAAACTGGTTTATTGAAAAACTAATGCAATGTTCAGTTAATAACCAATTATTTTTGGTTTTGTTTGAAGAAGAGACATTTAGAAGAACCTCATGGAGCATTTGCATCTGGGATTAGGAGAATGGACTTGTCTCAAATTTCCAGAAAATACCTAGAAAAGCAGTGCTTAATGCATAGATTCCTCTTCGTTCTGTTGTACTCTTAAAGTTATTCAGCTTTTAAAGAAATATCGTTACTACTTGAGATTATCCCTGTAATGAGAAATCACAGCGTGCGTCTTGAAAAATGGTTCCACTTCATCTTTTCTCATTCATCTCCTAGTGCAATTATAAATGCATGAGTGCAGTGTATGGCTATTCAGGTCAAATTCTTTTTCAGGACTGATGTTCCTGTTGTACAGTTTATCCATCTTTTAACATGCTGAAATGTCAAAAGCTTCATTTTTGAAGAGTAGAATGTCAGTTTCTGTTTTACTTAGAGTTATTTACCCAGCAAAAAAGCAAGAGATTTGACAGTTGTAGCTATCAGGGCAAAGACTGGCTGATGATTTGAGGAGATAGGAGTAAATGTTCAAATATGTATCAGGGTGCCTAAAGTTTATATGTTTCTAGAACAGTGTATGAGGTAAAAGGGACAGTGCATGAGGTAAAAGGTAAGCACAGATCAGAATAATCTGTGCGTGTGTATATAAAAAGCTGCATTTCATTTGTAAATTTCAGGTTTGAGAACTATTTCTTCACTCCTATAAGCTCTTGATTTCAAACTCTTAAGTGACTTGAATTGCAAGCCAGGGTATCATTGAGATTGCATGAAAGTTTTTTTTTTTTTTTAACATCTTTATTGGAGTATAATTGCTTTACAATGTTGTGTTAGTTTCTGCTGTATAACAAAGTAAATCAGC